>NC_080044.1:13728558-13951404 GCF_012489685.1 Lotus japonicus
GTAATCTTCTACACCGGGGGACTGGGTAGTAAGATAAGAAATGGTGGGAGGAATCAATTGCATAGAACGATATTTGTATGTGAATCAATAGAATACGTAGAGGTCAAACAACGAAACTCTAATCCCAGCAAAACTATCTACCTTGGTGAATCCAACTCTTTTATCTACTTTATTTATTTTTTCATGTTCTTAAACAAACACCTAATATCTTTGTTAACCATCATTTGAGTTTGTTAGCTATTGAATGACGTAAGTATTACACCTCCTTGTGGATACGACAAAACCCTTTACTATACTACAATTGAGTCTTGAGAGATTCAAACGTAGAGTGGTAAAAAAATCTTTTCAACAAAATGGCGCCGTTGCCGGGGACGTGTGTCATTACTAATTGCATTGCAATAGTTTTCATTTTTGAATGATTGTGAATATAGTGTATAGTTTTTGTTTTCAGTTTAACTTTCCTTGTTGTTACTAATCTCTTGTGTTTGTTAGCTAGTTCAAGAGGAGAAGCAACAAGAAGCTTCTGAATCACTACTTTCAAAATGTTTCAATCGTCTCAAATATACTATCCCTCAGAAGAGGATAGGATTTCTAAGCTTGAGGATACCTTGGTGCAATTTATGCAATTGTCAATGATTAATCAAAGGAATACTGAGGCTTCCATCAAGAACTTGGAGGATCAATTGGGAAAGCTAGCTAACAAGGTAGCTGAACATGGAAGAGGAATTGTTGAAGCACAGGTGGAAGAAAGTGAGGAAGAAGAAGAAAAATCAAAAAAAGAAGAAAGAGATCCAACCCTTCACCAATTACTGATTCCTTCAAGCCCTCCACAGGTAAAACATGATGAGGATGAGGTAAGCGTTGAAGATTTTGACAGCATATCACATCACCAATGCAATGATAAAATTCGTAATGTTGAGCATATAGACTTCGTATTTGGTGATAAGTTTGATGTGCAAGTTCCATCAAATTCTTCAAAGAGTTGTAAATTTTCATTCATTCTGATGCACGTAAATAGCTTGGCATGTGAATTGAATGTTGGTGAATTTGGTTGGGTTGAGAAAGAAAAGAAAAAGAAAGAATTTTTGATGGCTTGTAAGATTTTTAGTAGAACAATTGATGAAAATCAAGTCAAGAGGCCTAAGAAGAGGAAGAGGTTATACTATAACCCTTGTTTGTGGTCACCATGATGGTGTTTCCGTCAAGCTAATGACGTTAAACAAGCGCTTCTTGGGAGGCAACCCAGTATTTTTATTGCTTTTGTTATATTTATATGTTTTCATGTGCTTTTAGAACTAGGGTAGTGATTTTGTGGAGTTTTGCTTAAAATTGAGTAACTTTGTGCTTCACATGTCTTAATTAGTATTTAAAATGTGTTCATGATGTTTGGAAGCATTAGAAATGAAGATTTCAAAATCTAGGTTATGGACTTGTGGAAATGCATGTATTCTTGAGTGAAATTGGATTATGTGGTATATCTGCTTGTAATATGTGTTTTAACTTTTGAACAGGTCTAATTTAATATATATAATGCATATGACATGATGGAAGGTTGGTATGTTGAGTATTGAAGATTTTGGGTATAGAGGTTGTGAAGTTGTGATGAAATTCAACTCATTTTGTGTCCAAAACTGCATAAATTCTACGTAATGTTTCCAAATGGCATGAAATCATTATTGTTTTGGTGTGAACTTATGTCAATCTAATGTGCTTTTATGTTTGTGTTGTGTGTGTGCAAGTTCGAGTGTTAAAGATTAGGTATAATATGTTTTACTACTTTAGGTTGTAGGTTTTTAAGTGTTTTATTTAGGATTTGAAATTTTGATCCTGTGGATTGAGTACTTTAAAGTGTGATTTTAAATTCTCCACATGTTTCGCTTGATGTGTATAGATGGTTTGCTCAATTTTGAGGTAAGAAAAATGAGTGGATTGAAATTTGAGGTATTGAGTTGTGTAAAGATGTTAAAATGCATGTGATTTTGGCTTTACTTTGATCTTGTAAATTGTGATAAAATGTTGAAATTGAAGTTTGTCACAAGTTCAAAATAAAGTAAGACATGTATTTGACTGATTTTGAAGCAAGAACTATGATTAAAATGAGTTTTGGGGTATAAGGTTTTGAAAAGTCTTGAAAAATGCATTGTTTTTTGCTGCATAATTATGCAGATATTGAGATCTATCAAATTGATGCTTAGCACCAATATTTGGTGCTTAGCACTCTGAATTTCCACTCCAGAATGTCATTTTCATGCTAAGCACATGTAAGGGGCGCTTAGCGCCACCCCCTTAACAGCATTGAACACCTTGTTTCAAACGAACATAACTTCTTCATTTCTCATCGGATTTGAGCAAATGACCACTCTTTGGAAAGATCTTGAAGTCTATTTTCATATGTAATTGAGTTTTTATTATTATAACACTTTTGGTTTCTCATTTCTCTCTTGTATTCTAACATGTTTCAAGTGACTATAAGGCGGATTAACAGGAAAATCATATAGTTTGGCCTGAGGACAGTCCATTCCTCATGGAGGGAGTGAGAGATCAAGGATTTGAGGAGAGATCTTTGATTCAAAGCATTCACATCATGAGGGAGTCCACTTTACCTTGTTTCTAGTTTCTTTTTTAAATACTATAGTTTTATATATAGCACTTGTGTCCTAGATTTCATGTTTCTCTAACTGTTTTCAATACTAGCATGACTGTTGTGAGAATTGCTTGATATATGCTATAAAAAAAATGAATGATTCCATGATTTAAATTGTGTGTGCACTCATTGATGCCATGACTTGATATGATTGCATAATTCACTTAGAATTCTTGAAGCATAGAGTGAAGTTGCTTGAAAATCAGGGAAATTTTAAACTTTTTAGCCTGTGAGGGAGTGTTCCTATACACTGTGAGTTGAGAGAACATCACTGCTTTGCATAGTTGATTTTGTTTGAGTCTCTGATATCATTGATTGCATGGAATTGATAGGAAAGGATCAAGGCATTGTTCTATATATATAGCTACTTAGCCAAATAGCCTACCTATGTCATTTAAAATCCATTTGCTACCCCTTGAGCCTGAAAGTTAAATATTTGGTTTTGTTCTTGATTATGACCCTAATCCTAATAGAAAAACAATGGCTTCTCCTAAGCTTGATAGGCTAAGAGAGCATTCATTAGTGTGGGTTGTACGCAAGTTGGGGAGAGAAGGCTTTTGTGCTAAATTTTATATATGCTTTGGATTCAACATCTTTGTATATGCTTCAAAAGTAAAAGAAAAAAAAAGCCAAAAAAAAAAGTGTAAAAAACAAAAAAAACAAAAAGAGAATAAAGAAGAGATTGATGCAAGAAAAAGGTTAAGTTGAAAGAAAATGGTGAATGAGAGTTGGTTTAAATCAAGTTGAGGGGAGTGAATATCATGAAAGTAAGCTGTGATTGCTCTCTAAGCTTGTTGAGTTTCTTTGCATATCTTGAAAAACCAAACTCTTTGAAGCCTAGCCTCATTACAACCCTGTAAAGACCTTAGTAATCCTTGATTGCACAAGTAGTTTTGATGATTGTGGAGACAGGTAACAATCTTGACTTCTGTGATTCAGTGATGTACATGAGCGAAACACTGACCTTGCCTGATTTGCATGCTATATCTTGCCTTGATTGAGTGTTCCCTGATCAAAAGTAATTGACTGTATGCCTATTGAGTTCCAGGTTGAATAAGAAATTGTATCAATGTTATGCATTCTCTTGTGGGTATCATGTTTCTGTTTTGGATCATTCATACAATATGTGTGAAATCTTGCAATTTGAAATTTGAAAATGTTTCAGTCATGCTTGTTTGATCACAGTCTTGACCTTTTGTTTGAGGATAAACAAAGTGCTAAGTTGGGGGGAGTTGATAAGTGTCAAATTTACTTAATTTATCATAGGCTTAAATGCATTTGTTGCCCCTGATGTATCGCCAATGTGCAAAAGACAACCCGACTCTTTTTTTGTCGACGTTTGTACCCTCAATGTTTTGAGAAAGTATAGCGAATGCCCCTCCGTCAGATTGACGTTAAAAAAGTAACGGAGGGGCTGACGTGGATTTTCTTTTTTTATTTTTCTTTTATTTCCTTAGATGCCACGTCATTAAATGAAAATAAAAACCTTGAAAATTTGTTGGAGAGGTTCGAACCCAGGACCTCATAGTGGCAAAACACACACATTACCAATTGAACTACATGGACAATTGATATATTTGACAACAAAATTTTATTTATTTCATATATCTTCTTCATCTTCTTCCTCATCATTCATCTTCTTCCCTTACCAATCCTTAACCCCAACGGCCCAACCCAGATTGAACCTCCTTCCTCCGCAGCCCCACCAGCCACCGTCGTCGCCACTATCACGGCACGGCGACACCATGGTGGCGAACACCCTTCACGCCCCAGTGATTTCCCTAACATCAAACAACAACAACACCACCACTTCTCCCCAATTTTCCAGAACACCCAATTTTCCCAACAACAACACCCAAGAACATCATCCACACCATCATCATCATCCAGAACCCAGAACACGAATTTGAACTGCGAAATTGAAGGGGGAAGAACAAAAATTGATGGATTTGTGGTTTTCCTTCATATCTGCATGTTTATCCCTTTCTTCCCCCTTCAAATTTGGGTTTCTTAGTG
The DNA here is from genome assembly GCF_012489685.1 of Lotus japonicus. NCBI lineage: Eukaryota > Viridiplantae > Streptophyta > Magnoliopsida > Fabales > Fabaceae > Lotus > Lotus japonicus. The sequence goes on from NC_080044.1 coordinate 13,733,219, forward strand.
TTGGATTTGTGGGTTGTGGGTTTTGGGGTTATGGTGGGTCGTGGGTGGCTGGGTTTGATGGTGGGTTGTGGTGGTCATGGGTGGCTGGGTTTGATGGTCGTGGGTAGCTGGGTTTGATGGTGGGTCGTGGGTAGCTGGGATTTATGATCGTGGCGGTGGTGTTGGGTGAGAGGGGGATTTGGTGGTGGTGGTGGTGGGTTTCAATGGTGATGATGAGAAGATGGTTTGGTCCATGAATTATTATTTTCTTTAGTTTGTTTGGTCCGTGAAATAAATAAAATTCGGTTGTTAAATTAAACAATTCTCCATGTAGCTCAACTGGTAATATGTGTGTTTTGCCACTATGAGGTCTTGGGCTCGAACCTCTCCAACCAATTTTCAAGGTTTTTATTTTCATTTAATGACGTGGCATCTAAAGAAATAAAAGAAAAATAAAAAAAGAAAATCCACGTCAGCCCCTCCGTTAGTTTTTTAACGTCAATCTGACGGAGGGGCATTCATTATACTTTCTCAAAACATTGAGGGTACAAACGTCGACAAAAAAAGAGTCGGGTTGTCATTTGCACATTGGCGATACATCAGGGGCAACAAATGCATTTAAGCCTTTATCATATTATAATTGACACTTATTTGTTCTAAACATGTGAATTATCATTCAAATATCTCCATTTTCATATGTTTCTAAATATTTAGATTTTACTAGTATTATGCTTTAAATATAGTCTAAATCATGATAAATCTTTGGGTTTTGTTGTAGGGATGAATATCCAAAGAAATATGCAAGATTTGGTGAAGTAATGAGGGTTTTCAAGGTTTCTGGTCCAAAGGTGCTAAGCATCAGCCTATGGGTGCTAAGCACCATATAAATAGGGAGTGAAGAATTAAAATATGTCAAAACCATGCTTAGCATCCATAATGGGGTGCTAAGCGCCCTAAGGCGGTGGGGAAAACCCAACTTTGAAGAAACACGGTGCTAAGCGCCTAGGATAGGGTGCTAAGCACCCTGACCAGATCTGATCCTTATAAAGTGCGAGTTTCAGTTAGATTAGAGAACTCATCACTTGGAAAACAGACCCAAAGAGAGAAAACTCAAAGGAGATCATCAAGGAAGGTCTAGGAGGCTAGAGAGAAGGCTTTGGAGCCGATTTCATCGTCGGGAAACCGTCACAGATTCGGTTTTTCATCGTTCTTCTTCTCTTTTATGATTGTAAAGCTATCCGTGGAAATGGATAGCTAATTTCTCATTTGTTGGGATTAGAGCTAGTTGTTTTGATGCTCATGCAATCTATTTGATTTCTTTTCATGCAATATCTTAGGTTGATCCCCTTGGGTATTTTGATTGATTCAAACTTGTGTAGGGAACTCACACGTTCTTGAATCCGAACTAGAGTTAATCATATGTTTCTTTTCCATGATTCAATGATTTTTACCTTGTGCTTCATGCTTGTTTTGGATTGATCACCTAGAACATGAATTTAGATTTAATAGGATGGTGGGAACTAACTATTTAAATATGAATTAGGTAAAATCATCTAATGATTCTAAGGTCTAGGGATAGGGTTAAATCATTAGTCTATTCAAACATCCATGCTTAATGCTACTTACTATTGTTAATCGATCAAGGGATTGAAGGTTAATATAGGGAGTTGATAATCTTCTACACCGGGGGACTGGGTAGTAAGATAAGAAATGGTGGGAGGAATCAATTGCATAGAACGATATTTGTATGTGAATCAATAGAATACGTAGAGGTCAAACAACGAAACTCTAATCTCAGCAAAACTATCTACCTTGGTGAATCCAACTCTTTTATCTACTTTATTTTATCTACTTTATTTATATTTTCATGTTCTTAAACAAACACCTAATATCTTTGTTAACCATCATTTGAGTTTGTTATCTATTGAACGGTGTAAGTATTACACCTCTTTGTGGATACGACAAAACCCTTTACTATACTACAATTGAGTCTTGAGAGATTCAAACGTAGAGTGGTAAAAAAATCTTTCAACATTAATGGAGGCACGATTTGGGTTAAGGAGAGGCGCGATTTGGGTTTCTATGATGGTCCGGATGATTTGCTGGTTGCGGAGACCACAATGTTGGCGATCTAGGTTTCGAATTTCTGCATCCTCTAAGTTGTTCATGCGATTTCCATGGGTCTTCACTGCAGTATTAATGAAAGCAACACTCCTCTTTGTTCCTCTCTGTTTCTATTGAGGGTGGGGGTGGGGAGTCGTGGGTTTGGGTTTCGATTGGGGTTGGGGTTTTTGTTGAGGGTGGGGGTGGGTTTGTTTGCTCCGGTGAGTGATGAAGCTCCGATGGGTTTGTATGAGGGTGGGTTACAGGTCTAAGAGATCAAAGAAGGAGAAGAAGCACAAGTCAAGGAACAAGAATTCTGGACTTGCATTTTTCTGGGTTAGAATGATGAACACGATGAACATGGACCAGTGGATGATAGTGATAATGAAAGTGTTTTGGGTTTGTTAATTAGATTAGGATTAATTTGTTAATTTGTTTTATTTTCTTAATTTAATTTAATTTTTTAATGTGTTAATTTATTATTTTGTTTTAAATCCACGTAAGCGTTATTAATACTGTCAGCAGACCAAATCATCACACGCCGGAATTCCAAGCTCTGGCCAGGACTGACTCCATACGCTTTTAAAAAATAGGAATTTTTTCTACAAATTTTTCCGGTGAAGGGCCTGGTTCAGACGGCGAGATAAAGACAGAGACTTATTTGAGGATTAAGCCTTATTTATAAGCCCTAAATTGCTAGTGTAAAATGATGAACTAGGGTAAACAGACACGTGTCTCGCTGGGTGATTAAAAAATGTGCAACAATATGAGTGTGGTGGTGGGAGTTTGGCAGTACCAGTCACCGTTCATTCTCATCCCCCGTAACAAATTTCGCATCACTACCGCGAAGCTAATTCAGCCATCGCCGCCCATGAATCCGCCAAAACGAGTGGTTGTCTGCGGCGGCGGAGTCATCGGTGTATGCACCGCTTACTTCCTAGCCAAGAAGGGCGCCGCCGTCACCCTCATCGAGAAATCCGAAGTTGCATGCGCCGCTTCAGGAAAAGCCGGCAGTTTCCTCGCCCTCGACTGGTGCGACGGAGGGCCACTTGAGCAACTGGCTCGCGCAAGCTTCAATCTCCACCGCTCCCTCTCCGACGAGCTAGATGGTTCACAATCCTACGGTTATAGACCCCTCAACACTCTCAGCCTCACCGTAACTGAATCCCAGGCCCCCGCCGCCACCTCCGGCGGTGCTTCCTTGCCGTCATGGATTGACGGGCCGGCACGCGGGTCAAAAACGAATGGCACCGTGGAAACGACGGCGCAGGTGCACCCGCGGCTTTTCACTCGCACGCTGATTGAGAGAGCGGTGGAGAGGCACGGGGTGGAGGTGGTGATTGGGAAATTGGAGCGGGTGGTGGTGGATGAGGGAAGAGTTGGATCGGTGGTTCTGGAAGGAGGGCGAGTTGTGGAGGCTGATGCTGTGGTGTTGGCTTTGGGCCCTTGGTCCAGCAAGCTGGGCTTGCTGTCTTCGCTTTTTAGAGTTTATGGGCTTAAGGCCCATAGTATTGTTTTGGAGCCCAGAGAGCCCAATGCTATCACCCCTCATGCACTCTTTCTGAGCTATCATCCTTCCATACGAGGAAAAACTCTTGACCCAGAAATTTACCCTCGCCCCACAGGTATATTTTCACCAACAAGTACACTATACATTTGGCTTATTCTTTAAGGATCAAGTATATACATTCTAGTGGAAAGGAGGTATCTAGTTAAGGAAAAAGTTTTATGGAGAGATAGAAAGAAAAGAGAGAGAAAGTAAAAGATGCGACCGGTGATATAGATAGATAGATAGAATCTTATATGTAAATGAAGTGGAAAATGATACAAGTGTGAATTAATCATATTGATTGCATAATTACATAAATTCAAGTTAATTTTTAAAAGTGTATATGAATAAACAAGTCATAACTCATCTTTTATTTAAATTAATCAAATATTAAGTGCATTATGTTGTAAATTTAACTAAGGGTGTAATTGTGTTACACTATGCGTGTAAAACAGTTTTATACTGACATCCGACATGTAGTAGTAACAGTTACATTTGTTCTTAATTTTAATTCAAATAAAAATTCATTTTCTGACTTGGCGGAAATTAATTGAATATCTGTGTAGATGTTGTTAGAAGTCCCACATTGGCTAGAGATAAGGCCAATCAAGTGTTTATAAGGGTTGTGCAAACCTCAACTCTTGAGCTAGCTTTTGTGGTTGAGTATAGGCCTCCCAATTTCTAATAAGGGGGCTGAGTGTTGAATATCTGTTTAGATTTAGTTTACTATTAGTCTTATCTCATTGAGATATAGTTTAGATTTGTTTCTCTATTTTAGATTAGTATCTATTTAAATAGAGATAATATCTATTTAAATAGAGATAGGTTTAGATAGATTTAGTTTCTTTTTATCTATTTGTTAGTCTATATATATTGTAGTCTAGTCAAGTATTATCTATGAAATACAAGTATTATTTTATCAAATTCAAGTTGGTATCAGAGCTCAAGTTTCGATCCTACCGCTGTGAGGGGGCTCCTCCCCCGTGAGCCCCCTCATGGTGACTTTCCAAATCTTTCTGGATTTATTTTTCGTACTTTGCTTCCGCTTGTTAGTTCTAGCCGTTTTCTTACGGCCTCGTTTCTTTCTGATTATGGTCCCCTTTGTCTTGGAACCCTAGTAATGTTCAGCCACTATCAATGTCCTTCCACGCGCCGTCTTCTTCTCAGCGAGTGAGTTACACTCGCGCCACCCTCCAAGCATCCTTTCGCCGTCGCAATTGCACAGACAAGGTCGTCTACCCCTCCTGGTGCTGTTTCAGGGGTCCTTTTGCCCAGATCCAGAGTATTGTTTGTTGTTCTTGGATGCCTACTTCAGATTTTTCTATTTATGTGCATGTGTGAACTTACTTTATCGTTATGTGGTGGTAAAGCTTCAGAAGAGGTTTTTGTTGGAGCTTTCCTTTCTATTTCATCAACAGCAGTGGTATTGAAGTTTTGATGGAAAAGAACACTACTAATGCCCTTCATCTTGTGATTCTCCTATGATTTCTTCGTCAATTTCCTTCTTTGCCAATTCATATACTGAATTTTCAGTATAGAAATCACAAAAAGATCATTACATTTGTGGCGATCAAAATCAGTTTTTCATAAATTAATGTGTTCACAGTGATGAAGTGTTCGACCAACATCATTACAATTCTGGTTCATGACAAGGTTGAGATTTCCTTGATGCAACAGTTTGAGCAATTTCAGATTTCGCAGATTCACTAACATTGTGTTTGGCAGCAGTAGCTTTTCTCCGCAAGTTAATTATATTTGTTGCAAGCTATGCATATGACATATATGCTCTAGCTTGAGGGGAAGATCTGGAAATATCTTAATTATATTTGTTACAAGCTATGCATATGACATATATGCTCTAGCTTGAGGGGAAGTGTTGGATATTGCTAAATATCCTAATAAAGACCACAATCAACACCTTCGACAATCGTTACCCTTTGTTGCTGGTTTGGTGGAGGTTGTATTGAAGAAGTGTTTGGTTGGATCTAATTGTATTGCGCTGCTACACTATTGATAGTCTTTGAATGTTGCATAGAATTGAAATTCTTCTCCTTGGCAATTGGCAATGGTAATTCGTTTGTTTGGTGAAGGGTTGCATTGTTTAGATCTCCGGTGTAAAGGATTTTATTGTTTGGCTCTGTTTTGAGGTGTTGTGCCGCCACCGTGGTGATCGTCCGGTCCAACTCTTCTAGTTTGGTTCGTGAGTCTGCTGTGTTTTCTCATCTGCAATGTTTCTTGCTGTTTGAGTTCTTAGTTTGCGTCTCATGGTTCGTGATGCTCTTATTATATTGATCTTGGCTGACTTTATGCAATTTGGTTTTGTTTGGTTTTGAAGGTGACAATGTCACCTTCGTTTGTTTTGTCTCGATTGTTTGGTTTTCTGGTTTTAGGGCTTCAGCTGCAAGTTGCTCTGGCCCACTCTCTAGTTGAGAGTTATTGGTTTTGGTTTTAGGGCTCTAGCTGCGAGTTGCGCTGGCCTGCTCTCTAATGTTTGAGAGTTGTCTGTGTCAAAGTTGACACCATTGTTTGTCTTAGAAGCCATCAATCGATCGACCTCAAGTATGTTTTATTTCTGTGTGGTTGTTGTTGGTGAGTTGTTGCTTCAGCCTTGTTTTGTTTTCGGGCGTATTGTTGCTGGTTTTTCGCCCTTGTTTGCTGACTCAGCTACCCTACGATACTCCAGAAGAATTGGTTTTTGTCTTGCATCAATTTCAGCCAGATCAAGTATGAGAAGTTGTCTTTTGCCTGCCCATGGATTTAGCAGAAGTTCGAAAGATTATTCAATTTGAAGTATGAGAAGTTGGCTTTTATCGCCATGGATTTACTAGAAGTTTGAAAGGTTATTCAATTCAGAAATTCGCCAAGACTGTCATTATTAAGGGATATCTATTAAGATAATTTTCTTCTTGGGTTCGATTTGTTACAAGCTTAAAGCTAAGTAAGCTTTAGCTTGAGGGGGAGTGTTGAATATCTGTTTAGATTTAGTTTACTATTAGTCTTATCTCATTGAGATATAGTTTAGATTTGTTTCTCTATTTTAGATTAGTATCTATTTAAATAGAGATAATATCTATTTAAATAGAGATAGGTTTAGATAGATTTAGTTTCTTTTTATCTATTTGTTAGTCTATATATATTGTAGTCTAGTCAAGTATTATCTATGAAATACAAGTATTATTTTATCAAATTCAAGTGATGTTTACTCTGACATTGCAGGGTTCTGTTAATCCTTTAGGTAACCTGTTAATAAACATGGTATTACTCATGAAATATGTTAATGAGAAGTTGTTGGTTGAATTGTCAGGGGAGGTGTATGTGTGTGGGATGTCATCAGAGGAAGAGGTACCAGATGATCCAGATGAGATTAGGGGTAAGCCTGAATCAATTGAGATGCTGAAGAGAGTGGCTAAGACGGTGTCTAGCCATCTGGGTGAGGAAACAGTGAAGGCAGAGCAAGCATGCTTCTTGCCTTGCACTGATGATGGGGTTCCTGTCATAGGAGAAGTTCCTGGGATCAAGGGGTGTTATGTAGCCACAGGACACAATTGCTGGGGTATTCTCAATGGTCCTGCAACTGGAGGTGCCATGGCTGAGCTCATCATCGATGGTAATTCTAGCATTGTTGATCTTAAGAGGTTTAGTCCTGCTAGATTTGTTGCGCCTACCAAGACTTAGACAGTGTTCCACTATGCCATGTAAAAAAATAAATATATATATAGATAGAGGAAGAATGATTGGTACTTAGAGCCACCTACCGTGAATTATGCTTAATGACTTCTTCTCATGCTGTTTTTAATTATGGGATCAGTATAGAAGGTATAGTGAGTTAGTGACTACTTCATCATTCATGCTGTGGGGTCCGACTCAAACTCTCCTTTTCCTTACTTGGCTTTGCTGAGACCTACATTTACATGCCTTCATTTTTGTGATTAAGGTTTTAATCTGCAACAATTCAACTTATATTATTATAGGTGAGATGCAACTGTAACAAGTTCATTAGAGAGTTTATATGATAATGATGTATTTTCCCTCGCTGAGCCAAGTCACTAGAATCATATTCATCACCAACTGCTACATAATGTTTAGAAATGTTCCTAAATATACAGAGAGCTAGTCGATCGGTCATACCTCTCTAGCCAGCTAGTCGGGTATTCAACATGTCCTTTCATTTGCATCTCACCTATCTTTATAGTGATGACCTTAGGGTTTCAAGGACCAGCAATTTACTCCTCTCTTTATGATAATTTAGTTGTTGCTTCAATTAAGCTTGACATTGTGAATTTTCACATTAACATGTACCGGAAGTTAAATCGGTCAAGCATACATACTAAAGAAATAGAATCTAGTTGTAAATTTAAAAGATGACTGACCACGTAGTAGTCATAGGAGTATAGGACAGCAACAAGCCTCCAAGGCTTTAAGCATTTGTTGTCTAAGTCTTTTGAGTTTAGGGTTTAGATCGGTCATGTTTTATTTTAAAGCTTTAGGGTTTCGAACCAAAGTGTAACGCTCCGAATTTCGGGGGTCACAATAGTAACCATCTGATAAAATAAATATGCAATGTTTTCCAAAAGAATGTATAAACACGAGTATATTTTTTTTCTTTTCAAATGTATTTCCAAAACATGTCATGCATACTCCCAACTACAAAACCTAATCAATAGAAACAACTCAACAAAAACCTATTATGCATTGACACCATGAATCCGACATACTCCCTACGATCTCCACATCGGGGAACCGTAGGAAAGCAATGCATCGGAACCTACCCGAAACCTCAAATATAAATTCCTAAAATCTTTATGCAAGCTTAAACCAATAAGGGTAAGCTCTCTAATCCAAGGCTCTAGCCCTACACCCGACTCTATTCTTCTCTCCGACTCGTACGAAGATCAAGCTCCATCGAAGATTCTCCATCGCCTAATAGCGTTAAGCACCCAAACAACAAGTAGCAAATAGAAAGGGTTAACTCCATACAACTACCACATATAAAAGAGAAAAGCATGTTATTCAAATCTAATACATGTCATGGTAAGTAAGCTACCAATTTAATTCAGGATATCAACAACTTAACAACATATATTTACTCAGATATCCACAACTTAACACCCTAGGTTTAAATCAGATAACAATAAAATCAACAATATAACATCAAATCAGATATCAACAACTTCAACAATATAATATTAATTCAGATATCGACAACCTCAACAACATAACATCAAATCAGATATCAACAACTTCATCAATATACATCAAATCAGATATCAACAATCCTCAACAATATAACATCAAATCAGATATCGACAACTTCAACAATATAAAATCAAATCAACTATCAACCAAAACATCAGAAGCAAATATTATTCCCCTATGATGCAACTATATGCTGCAACAAAAATGGATCGATCAATAACGTCTCGCAAGACGGGACAATCACGCGGGACCACACCCCACCTCATCGCCACTTTAGGACATCTCGCAAGATGGGACAATCACGCGGGACCACACCCCACCTCATCGCCACTGTATAACGTCTCGGAGGACGGGACAATCACGCGGGACCACACCCCACCTCATCGCCACTGTATAACGTCTCGAAGGACGGAACAATCACGCGGGACCACACCCCACCTCATCGCCACTGTATAACGTCTCGAAGGACGGGACAATCACGCGGGACCACACCCCACCTCATTGCCACTTAAAGCAAATCAAAACATCTCATCCAACTCAGTAGTCACTCAAACAACAATCCCAAATTCCATAATCAAATCAAGATAATCACATGTTATTCATATTATCGACAAAAATAAATCAATTCAATGCATACCAGCTCAGTTCAATGACAGAAACTAGTAAACGGCCAAAGCCTCTCAGAAAACGGAGACACACGTCTCAATAAGTTCCCTCGGCCGAAGCCTCCAGAAAACATTTTCTCAGTTCAACATAATAATCATAATCATCTGCCAATCAATATAAACATCTTCATCTCAAACGCAGGCAGTGCGATAAATACATGCAAGACTCAAGGACACTCTAAAACTGAGTTACCCTTACCTTAGCCAATTTCTCCATCCAAGCTCAACATCCCAGTCCAATCCAAAATAAAGCTCCCGAACTGAGCAAGTTCCCCGGGCGTCCTCCTCCGTTGTGAACCTTCACCAATTGCTCCAAAGTCTCTTTCCTCAGCTCAACTCGTTCCAAACCTTAAGCAAAGTATCATTGCTTAGTCGCTAAGAAACAATACAACTAATAACACTATCAAAACCCGAAAAGAAGCTTTCGAAGCTCTAGAGTTCGACATTCAGGCACGAACGGACAACAGAGACATGTTTTCGCTAAAATGCGCATAACTCGAGCTACAAAACTCGGAATGACACGAAACCAACGCCAAAATTTCGACAACGGAGAGGGCTACGCTATTGCTCAGGCCATACTAACCCAAAAATTATTTTTGGACACAGTACAGCTCCAAAAAGTTTCGGCCACTTTAAAAAATAGGGTTTCTGAACTTTTTCTTCGATCTAATATAATTCCTAGGTATTCGTAGGTTATATCTAGGCCAGGGAAACTCTCAGAAATATTTAACGACTGAAAATACGACTTAGGCGTATTTTGGTCCAGAATTAATGACCAAAAACTCAAAGTTGAAATTCTGAAAAACAAAATTGATAGGGTTGTTCACAACGACGTTTATAGAACTTAATCTCAAGGGTACTAAGCTTGGTTGCGACTTTTTGATAATAAAGTAAGCACATGTGAAGAAAATAAGTTTTTAGTCAGTTTTTCAGATCTACGACGACTTGGTGAAAATCCGAACGATCCGACAGAGATTATAGCATGTTGGGTTGCAGTAGAAGATAGTTGGAAAGAAAAATCGAGGTAATCGGACATTTTTACAAAAACCTCAAAACTTTGAGCACAGAAATAGATATAATAAGCCGACAGAAAGCAGAAATAGAAGTAGGATTAAGCATCCTTACCTCTGTGCCTACGCGTAGCTTCCGAAATCAGGACGATCGGGCAAGGATTGAAGAAAAATCTCACTCTCTCTTTCTCTCTTGGAGCTCTCGGCCACTTTGGGAGAAAATGAGATATTTTCTCATTTTTTCCCTTTTTATAGGAGAGGGGAAAATCCGAAAAATCGAGATTTCGCGGTTCCGGTCGTTTTAGTACTTTCATCTGCTGATAAAAATTGAGTATTCGGCGACAGAATGTCGAAACTCAAATCAAGGTTCATTTAATTGAGGAAAGCGTCTCAAAGACGGTGTGAGTCGATTTACGCCGAAAAACTACATTTTGCAGTCGACGTCGGATGGAGAAACTTCCTTCTGAAGAAATGTCGCAATTGCTGAAAGAATTGTGACAAAGCGGATGGAAACTTCGTTAGAAGCTCCGAATAGAAAAACTCTTCATTCAGGGTCTTAATTAAAGTCCCCGAGAAGTTAAAGTCTAGCTTCGACGAACTTCCGGGAAGCAAAACCTAACAAGCGTACAGTCCAGGGTTTCGTATCGAAACACTGGTCATGGGAAAAATACCTAGAGGTTATTATTCTCCCTTCAATTCTAAAATTCTTTTAAACTGTGCTTTAGGAGCGGATATAGCCTTTTTCGGACACTCTCGACCGTAGTCGGGTGCGAATATGGCTCGTTCTATTACTTAAGCTGACTACAGTGTCAACCTTAAACATAATTTGAACTTAATTATTATATAAATAGTTTTCGTGTCTCGTAATAGGACTCGAGTCATGAAAATAACATAAAACAATAAAATATAATTACTTAATTAATCAACACGACGAAAGTAAATAAATAATCTAATTATTTAATTCGGGGTCTTACACAAAGCTTTCACACTGCTTGGCCGGTCTTGATGCTTCCCTTCAAGACAAGAATTTTAAAACCCATCAATCTCTTTCTGTAAACCGTGAACAACATATACTTTTTAAGGGGTGCGCCTCATTAAAAACTCTTTCATTGCGAAAGAGAAAAGTGTTCACCATCTGGCCTAACCTCTGTGTCGCGAAGAAGGGGCACCTTGCGTTGAGAAACCAAGTGAAGGGGCACCTTGCACAAAGAAACCTTGGAAGTGGAATCTTGCACATTTTCTCTAAGAACCCTAGGAAGAAGAAACCTTGCACCTCTGTAATGAGAACCACTGCACCTTTGTGCTGAGAACCCTTGCAATAGTGTGCATAACCCTTGGAATCAAGATATTTATGTTGAGATGAAAAAAGGGAGGAGATGAGGCCACAAGGTGTAACTTTGGACACACAACAACCCTTTTCAGTACAGAGGGGGAGATAAAGAGACGCTCGGGAGATAAGGGTCTTGCTAAAGAAAAACACTTTCAGGAATTTCTCTCTAAATTTAGCGAAAAAGCAGGGGGGGAGGAAAATTGGTCTTCCACATTCGAGATTTGCGGAAAATATGGGTGGCGGTTTCAAACCGCTACCAACAACATCACTAAACTTCAATAAATAAGGCATTCAAGCATGAGAAGAAGGTAGAAGTTAACTTTGAGCTTCCTTCATTCTTTTGAAAAAATTATTGTGAGTTAAAATTTCAAAGTATTTCTGAGCTTGTATTCTCAAATTCAAGAATTTCTTCCTCTTGTAACCAACACAAATTCAAGAATCAAATTTTGCAAGTATTCTTTGTAATCAGTACTCCCATTCATATTTTAATTGCTTTGTACTTATTATAATTAGGGAATTGTTATTCAGACCCCCCCACCCCTATTTAGCCGAAGGAAATTTCTGAAACCCGAAATTACCCATTTCGAACGCACCTTTAACTAGCGTGATGGTCGCAGTTTGAACCTCATTTTCAGAGTACGACACCGGACATACACTGAGGGTGCGATGGTGACGCACTTTGAGAGTGCGTTTAAAACGCACCGACCATTGACCATGAGTCAACAACCGGTAAAACTCATTAAATGAGTCATTAAGTGCGTCGTTACAACCTAGGTCACCGCAACTCTATAAAAGGGCTTCCCAATCCTTCATTTTTCACACAAAATCTCTCTTCTTCCTCCACTCCTCTTCTATGCTTTTAGTATGTCTTGTTTTTAATGTTATTCTTTTGGTTTAGGGGGTTTTGAGTGGTTGGGGTTATGTGGATGTTATCCCCAACATTAGCAACTTTGAGTACTTTGAAAGTGAAATTTCAAATTCAGAGTGCCAAAGTTGCTAACGTAGGGGTGACCATCCTTGCTCATACTTGCTTGTTCAAAGTACTCAAAGTTGCTAAATAGAATAGGTCCACGCTCCCGTAGAAAATGCCCTCCGGTGGTGTAAGATTGTGATGGAAACATCAAGGCTCACCCAGGCTCAGGTGGCTGCACTGGATCCATCCGGGATGCCGAGGAGGAGAAGACAAGGAAAATGAGCTCAGAAGCCAAGGAAGAGGACCTGAAGAAGAGGAAGACTCCCTCCTGATTGTATCCCATATGTGGGGGGGTCATTGTACTTGTATATGTCAAGTACTATGGTTAGGACTTAGGGTCTAGGGGTCATTGTACTTGTATGTTCGAAAATTTTGTAATTTATCATCCAAAAATTATGAATAAAGTCCTTTTCTTGTATATGATTATGTTCATGTTTGTTTCATCATGTTTCTGTTTCATATCTGTTTCTGGTTTCGAGTTTCAAATCGCACTCTCAGGGTGCGTCTTAGACGCTCAAGCGCACCATGGAGAAGCGTCTAAGACGCACCCTGAGAGTGCGATTAATTCAGAACTTGTGTAATGTACAGGGACCCTGGCCTTAAAGTTTCTGATTAAACACAGATTTTGTTACACGTCGCACTCTCATGGAGCGTCTTAGACGCATCTTAAGGGTACGATTCAGGCACACCCTGAGTGTGCGATGAGAAAGGAACTCTGCAACAGAAACGTTTCAGTCAAAACAGAACATGATAAAAAACATAGCAGTAAATGGTACAAAACACAACAATTGGAGACTAAATTAATTACATCACAACATAACTTTTCTTTTAAACACAACCTACGTGAAAAGTAATTTGTCTTCAATACAGTCGTCCATAAATTAATCCTAAAACACTAGACCTAACTAGTCTTCGAGGTAGATGTTTTTCATTTCTTCTTTTTGTCAGGGCCACCACCACCATGAGGTGCAACTTCATTGCCACTGCCACTGTCATCATCGTCACCTCCATACTCCAAGTGCTGCATTATGATATCCCGCATACGCTGGTTTGTCTCGAGGATCCGCTGAGGGGTCTCACTGGGGTCAACTATGATATCACTCAACTCCCGTAATTGTTCGAGAACATCCTACAAGCAACAATGAAACAGAATCATAAATTGTAACATAAACAAAATCAAAGTAGTCATTAAATTATTGATCCTTACCACAAGAGTTACTGCCACAGGACCTCTTGTTTCAGGAGGGACCACAAAGCGGTGTGAGATTGACTTGTACCACTCGGGCGTTGTCATTGGAGTGTCAGTATGTTGTGCAGCCACGCACAGAGCCATGTTCTCAAACCTCTCATCAATATCCTCAACAGGGGGAATATTTGCCGGTGGTAAATTAGGTTGATCCTGGAGCATATGGAACTGCCTCAATACACGCTCTGGCAGATATGGCCGGATGATGCCTGAATGCCGAATCCACCCACTGTAAAGACACTCCTGCTGAAATGGCCAATCCACTCTATGCCTGTCATATGGAGTCCATATAACATTGTTATCCCTAAGGTCATCTAGGATTAGCCTCTTCGCATGCAGGTCCACAGTCCCCCCCTTGGTGACCCATTTGCAAGCTCGCGGGTCTTTCTCACTATATTTCCTGTTCAGGTTTCTATCAAACAATGAAGCAGGGAAGTGCTCAAATATCCATGCCTGTAATCAAATAATCATACATCAAAATGTGATACCTTAAATTACGTTAATTACAATTTAACTAAAATAAGAGTTGTTGAATCAGACCTGAAACTGATTTAAGTATCCTCCAAGACTAGTGGTGCAGACCTTGGTGGCGTCCTTCAGCTGGTTATAAAGGAAAGTCAATGCCATGACGCCCCATGCATACTCCCTAACATTTTCCAAGTCCATGAACATCCTCAAATATGCAACATCCACCTTGTTGTTTGTCTTCCCACAGAAGATCGTCATCCCCACCAAACGCATCAAGAAGGCTCTAGCAGCTTTCTTGGTCTTCCCTTCCTTAGCCATGTCTTCAGCCACCTTCAACAACCATGTATAACGAGCATAAGATCCTAATGACTTCCGAATCTCCTCTTCAGCAGCTGCTTGTGTAACACCAAACTGTTTATGCAATACAATGGCTGCTTCCTCACGAGTCAGGGATGGGAGAGTGAAGAATTTGCCCTTCACTGGAATGTGTAGCAAACAACTAACGTCATCCAGTGTGATGGTCATCTCCCCAAATAGCATATGGAAAGAGGATGTCTTCGGCTTCCATCTCTCCACAAACACTGTTAGCATGGTCTTGTCAATAGAGGGAAGGTTGCATGTCAACAAAGGCAATAGACCAGCAGCCACAACCCTTCCCTTTACATAAGTCGAAAAGCATTTTAACACATCCTTATGATTCTCCTTATCATTCCCAAGCATAGCATTCCCATGGTGGTAGGTTTTCAAGACACCCCTATCAAGCACTTCAGCACTTCAGCAGGTTTCTTGTAATGCTTCCACACCTCCAGTGATATATGTTGCTTGAAGCTCTTCAGCTAGGTATTGTCATAAGGCCCCCCAAGAAAGAATATGCCATCATCATCATCTTCCTCACCTTGATCCGCTTGTGCATCCCCGTCCTCCTCTTCCTCCTCATCCTCCTCCTCAATAGAACCCTCCTCCTCTTCTTCACCAGAACTCTCCTCCTCTCCTTCACCAGAACCCTGTTCTGCATCAACCATATCATCATCTTCAGGCTCCTGTACTGCACTGGCAGCAGTCGTTGCACTACCTGCATGCCTTTTACGGGTTGCCTCGTCACGCCTTTTACGTGCTTCTTTTTTCTTTCGTAGGGCGGCGACTGCACGCTCCTTACGTACCGATGTCGTGGGGGGGGGGATTCTACTACCATGACTAGAACGGTTGACCGGGGGAAAACTCAAATTCTTTGTTCTTGCCATATCTGAACCAACATTGGAAACATAAGACTCATAACAGAACAAAAACATAGCATTGAAGCTTTGACAGATAAGGATCTATGACGCACTCTCTTGGTGCGTCTGTGTCGCTCCTTAAGGGTGCGTATCAAGCACCCTTAAGCTGCGTGCATTCTGAACACGCACCTTCAAGATGCGACACAGACGCATCTACAAGGTGCGATCAAAACCATAACAAAATAGGTCGGGTCGCGTAACGAACCTGGGTTCCGGGAAGAATGTTGGGCTGTTGGCAGCATAAGGTGGCGATGGGGGTGGCGGCGACTCCACACGGTTGCGGTGTTGCTGGCGATGGCGGCGGCAGGCGGAGGCAGTGGAGGATATGCGTGAGAGAGGGAGAGAGATTTTGAATGAGTGAAATGTGTTTGGGGGAGGGGTCGGGGGGGGGGTTCAGAAGTTTGAAGAAGTGGGAGGGGGGGAGTTAGTGGGGAAAGTGGAAAGTTTTTTTTTTAAACAGGGGCATTTTGGACAATTCGCCAATTTTGAGGGGTCTGAATAGGGGGGAGTCTGAATAACAATCCCCTTATAATTATTCTGAATTCCATTCAAAATGTATTCTTTTCCTTAAACTAATAATCATTATGTTGTTCTCTCTTTTCTATTTCTTAAAACTCTTAAGTATTCATTATTGACCAGCACACCATTACTATTTTGAGTACTATTCCTTTCTCGATTGTATATGAATAATATGATTCTTCAATCTTAAAATTGATGAATGTCACGGTGGTGGTTAGTGAATGAAGTGAAGATGTCGTTAACATTACTCCGATGCTCCGCCATGTGCTCGGGCTTCATGTGTAAGCATTTGTGTCGGAATTCTGGGAGTTATAATTAATCATTATTAATTAATTAGTAGACCACTGGCACTACTAATCTTTAATATTGCTCATAGTTAGTCACACTACAAAAGCACTTTACATCTTATCATGATTTGGAATTAGTGTCTTCCTTTCATAATCTAATGACTTGTATATTTAATCTAAACATAATCTTTAGTAAAATATGCACATATTCTCAACTAAGATTATGGGTCCATGTGTGAATCTAGTTGTTCAAATCTGTATGAAGAATTAGACAAAGCACAAGACAAAATGCCAGTGGGAAACAAAACCTTATTCACCAAGGACTTCCATTAAATTCAAGAGTTTTAGGAAAGTAGACATTGTTTAATGTTTGTTAGACTTTGGACCAAATCATGCCATGCCTTCACATTCACGGGGTCGACTCCGCTTACCAAAGCTCAACTGCTGAAAGCCACCTCCTGATGTTAGCTGTTTTTTGTTTGACTACAGACATTTTTCACTTACAGCTGCGATTTTATTCAAAGGGAATTAAACATGAATTACTTGAATCATCCACTAATTGGTGACCGGTGTTAGCTTTGTTGATAAAAAAATTCACTCGGTAATGTTTAGTAGACATTCAGGATGACTAGACCACAGACCGACATACGTTGATTGTGACAAATTTGTAACCACCACAATTTGCAATGTATTTAAAAATAAGAAAAATAAAATTTGTGATTTGAGAACACTACATAAACAATCACAAAATTGACGTATATATTTTGCGGAGGTCTCCGCTGAACTTTTTTAAACTCTTTGTGTTTAGCGGTTGTCATCAAACAAGTATGTCAGATATATGTGTTAGAATATAATATAAAATCATTAAAGTGGCCCTTACCCAACAGCTTAAGCTTTTGGGATTAAGTGGTTATTTGACATGGTATCAGAGCCTCTATGACC
Source organism: Lotus japonicus (assembly GCF_012489685.1). NCBI lineage: Eukaryota > Viridiplantae > Streptophyta > Magnoliopsida > Fabales > Fabaceae > Lotus > Lotus japonicus. Next base: position 13,750,760 of record NC_080044.1, read on the forward strand.
GAGAGGTCTAGAGTTCGATCCTTGCTCCCCTCACTTTCTAATTAAAAAGTGGAATTTAATTAAGCACATGGTAGGTGGGCCTGTGCATTTATCCACGCTTCAAGCCCAAAGGGCTCTTGCGTGAGGGGGCGTGTTAGAATATAATATAAAATCATTAAAGTGGCCCTTACCCAACAGCTTAAGCTTTTGGGATTAAGTGGTTATTTGACAATATGTCGCAGAAGCTCGGGGTCTGTATTTTTTGCTTCATATGATGTTAGCTTTCTTTGTTTGACCATATATATTCTTCATGAGGAAATTCTCTTCGAATCGGAAATATCCATATTCTTATGAGACTAGCTCTCTCAACTAGTTTTTATGTACACAACACTTAAACTTGAGACTATTAAATATGTATCATTTGAACTAATCACTGGTTCTTAGCTTTATTGACAAGTTTTTTCACCCTACTTTCTCATTGATTGTCGTTCCCTTTGTCTAAGTCCAATTAACTAAATAAATTAACTTTACCTTATCTGTAAAAATGCTTGCTTAGTTGCTGATCAACTTAGCAAAATGTCAAGACTCAAGATGGTTCAAAGATTCCACTTGTTAACTTAATGAAAAAGGAATGGAGAAGCACGATCCGTTCATTGGGGCAAGCAAAGTTGTAGAAAGCCTGAGTTCAAAGGAACAGCCACTCTGTTCGTTCATTGTTGATGAAAGAATTAAAAGGCAAAAACAAATGTTATGTGTTATAGCTAGGTGCCACTGAGTAAAGGATGCACCCGCTCCATGAATAGTCAGATTTCTTTTTGGCACTTAATCATTGTACGCCAACTTAAAGGCCTAGGGGGCAGAATCTTTTCAGTTTTCACAAAGTAAATGGGATTGATTACTTCACCTGCAAAAGGTCTTAAATCAAGGAATTAAGTAATGACATGGACATCTCTAAATTGAGTAAATTCACCACTAAAAATATGATTTTCAAGTCCTTTTTAATTCCTTTTTGCAAACTTTTGTTTTTGTCTATTGCTATTAGCATCTAGTTGGTTGGTATATACTAACATTTATAAATGTTCTCATTAGGATAGGAGTTGGTGTGTGTATAGATATGATGCAAATTATTAAATGAGACTGTGAGAGCTCAAAGAAGGTAATATTGATTGATGGTCAAAATTATTTAATTACATATAATCATGATTGGAGTGAAATCGGTAACGTTCATAGAAGGACGAAGTACATTGAATGATGAAACTAAAAACACACACTTTTTTTTTTGAAAGATGTATTGAATAAAAACTCATAGGGTTACCACACGACACTTACAAACATGTGAGAATAAATTTCTATAATTTTTTGACAGTGCACATACACATGAAGAAATGAAAGAACAAACATGCACACTCAAGATAGCATAATCAGCATAAAAACGTGAAGCAAAACACTGAAGACCCAACAGTAGCCCCCTAGAAAAAAAAAATCAAAGAGACTAAGTGACTTCTGAGCAAAAGAGAACGTGTCCTTTTGAACAACGCTCCCATATAAACAACTCAATCGTCTTTTCCTTAGTTGTAATTGTGTAACAACCAAGGAAGTCCATCATGGCTTCAACAACACAAATGGGGTCAAATAAACATCTCTGGGGGCATCGATGACAAAGAGACTTTTGCAGATTCTGTACATGTCTTAGCTGCAGTCAAGTAGAAAACAGAGGCATCCATCATGGAATGGGGGCGGCGGAAGTGGTGGCAAAGGAAAACAGACCGTTGCACGAGGCACCACTGCAGCTTGAACTAAGAGGAGCAGAGGAGAGTGGTGGTGGTTCCAGTGGTGGTTGGTGGCAGAGAGCGAGATAGTGATGAGGGGGCGAAGGTCGGGGAGACCACTACTAACAGCAAGATCCGGAAAATGGCCATAGATCTGTTGATGGGGAAGAAAAATATTGTGGGTGGGTGGTCACAGATCTGGAGCAGGCATGAGGCCCAGACCTACTATTGGCAGCAAGATGGCGGTGAGGCTCATATCTTTTGTTGGAGACGAGATGGCGGTGGAGGTCACATGTCGGTTGAGAGGAGAAACAATGAGTGGGTGGTGTTGCTCTCAGATCTCTTGCTGAACGGTGGGTGGGTGGTTTGTGGTGAAACAAAACGGCGGAGGAAGGATGGTGGTTGTGGAAGAAACATAGGGGAAAGAAGAAACCCAAAAATTTGGGTAAATAACCCACCTAATGTGGTAGAAGCTCACCTAGTGTGAGAGAAACTCACCTCTTGTGGGAGAAAAAACCTAACACTAGAAGAAGAAAGACCTCCCTAATGGAGTAGAAGGATCCCTCAAGGGGGAGAAGAAAACTCAACCCTAGCGGCGTTGCAAAGAGGGTTTTTCAGAAAAAATGTAGCAAATGTTAAAGGGGAAAGCTGTGACACCCGGGGCTGACGAGGGCGGGGAGTGATCGCCGGTGCAGTGAGGCACGGACAAGGAGCGGCTCCTGGCAGGCTTCTAGGCAGAGGGTCACAGGAATGAGCCGATCTCACACCCGAACAAGAGGTATTCCGAGAATGTGTAGGGATGGACTATACCGTTGAGGAGGGCATAAAAGATTTGATTGGTACTACTCATGACAACAAGTTGCAACTTCTTTTCGGGAGCCCAACTGATAAGAACTCCATGGTTAAGTGTGCTTGCCTTGGAGCAATATCGTGATGGGTGACCTCCTGGGAAGTTTTCCCGGGAAGTGCGTGAGTGAGGACAAAGTGCACTGAAAAGACTCGTGTTGTTACCGTGAGGCCAGTCGTCAAGTCGGGATGTTACAAAAGCTAACATGACACAATTCGCTTTAGAATTTAAGGTTTGGTGTTTTGTGGGCTAGAATGGATGAATTTGATGATGATCATTGAGTTCGCACCTAGTTGTTGATAGATAGGCTAGAAGGCTAGCTTGAGCTTATTCTCCTAGGGCGAATGACTTAACGTCAAAGTGGGCGACCTCATTTAATATGGGTGGTCTTGTTCAACGAGGGCGATTTACTTATTTTATCATGTGTCATTGATGAAGACTATTGTAGCTTAGACATTTTATCTTTTGAATAGGTCAAGGCGTAATACCTGTAGTCCCAACACCCTGTAGCCACGTGGTAACGGCGGTTACGCAATAAACTAGGGGTTTTGATGTTTATAAAGGTTAATCACCATAGACTACCTCTTCTTCTTTAGAATTCTAAAAAAGACTAGGCTTTGAATTCTTCATTAATTCTTAGCTTGGTCTCTTAGGTTCACTTTGTGAACAATATCTATCAATTATATATATGAGTTCTAAAAAGTACTAGGAGAGATAATTTTAGTTAACGGGTCAAGATCTTTTGTCTTTAAATGATTTATCAATTTCTCATGCCACTAATATAATCTTGTCAGTTAATTAAAAAAAAATCGTCATCTATTTGTCTTGTATCTGTTAGGTTAAACACCAATTCTTTAATTTTTCAATTAGCATGTGAAAATTTTATTAATGAAACAGAAAATAAAACATAATTTTAGGAAAGAAGATTCCAAACCCTACTTATCATGCATGCATCACAATTCCTTATCTTTGGTTTGGTGCACCATAGTTCATCTATCGAACGTCCATATATAGAGTCTAACCTTTCTTGGAGCTACTTTTTGGTCATCTTCCCCGAACAGCCATGGCCCCAATCTTCTTCACCTTTCAGGCAGCTCTAAGCACCTTTTTATTTGGGAAGAGAATATCTATTAAAGAAAAGCAATATGTGTATGCTTTAAGAGCCTCCTTTTAAACCTTTCATTCCTAGCATAGAATAAAAGGGATTGATCTTAATGAAAAAGAGTTAAAGCAGCTTTTACTATTAATGGAGCCAGAAAGTAAAAGTTCAATTAACTTTAGTCTAGATCATGTTTCCCAAATTAATTATCTACCAAATATAAAGCAGGTACAAGACCTATGAATCTTGAATTTAATCAATTTTCAAAATTGGAATTGCTAATGCTAGCAACCTTCTTACCTATTATTGTTTTTAAATAAGAGGGTTAGTAAAGCTGCCACCAAATATTAAAAATGCAGGAGCCAAGCTAATAAATAATAATATCAACTCTATGTTCATTTGATTTTCTTTAATTAAAGTCTCAATGTTCAAATGATACATGTTTAATTCTTAATTACAAATCTTGTGTAAGAGTGCAACATGTCATAGATGTTTCCAGCTCGAATATGATTGACTACACGGAAGATACCAAATAAAAAGGCTAATAAAGAATAACATGATGATGATGCTATAGTGATAATGCTTACCCATGTGTGATCAGAAATCTGGATGCTTAGTTCCTCAACTCTGGAAAAAACATAGCTCCTCTGTACTCTGCTAAAACAAAACTGTAATACGTACCCAAAGTTCAGATTGGTGCCACCTTGCAAATAATCAAATTTGAAAACACTGTATTTGTATATGTTATGTCATAAAAGGTGTAAACGGACAGATGCAAGGGTCCAGTTTATTTTTGTCCACCGTCAAAAAACAAGAACACCTTTATTATTGCACAGAATTGTTGTACTATAGAATTGTTTTTGAGCAATCTTCATCACTGTTACGGATCATAGAGTTCATCGTTAAATTTAAGAAAAAACAAGATGTGCCACGCTGATTAGATTTTGCACCACGTATTTATTGTCTTCATTGCTAATTAATGGGACCTTAACTTCTGGCGGTCACGAAATTCAATTGCAATGTTGATTGGTCCTTTGTAGAGTAGTATTTTCACACATGATAACAGTCAAATTGGGAATGGTGGCCATTTAATTGAGGCCAGAAATTAGTATTATTGCATTTTGGGACCCTCTTCAATAATGCTTCTATGATATTTATTGTTGTGAGTCTTAAATGATGGTTAAAAACAAATTAAGATACTGTGCTTTTTTCTGTTCTTCATTCTAAAAACAGTTCCCGTTGGTGATTCAACTCTTCTTTCGCTGTTCTTTCGAATGTGAGTAAAGGTGAAAACAAGGGTGTCCAGTTATTTACTAGTAAGATGGATTTGCTGTAGAATTTTATTGATTTCAGAGAATCAGAGTGTAGATCTGTAGGAGAAGAAAACAAATGACAGCCATGTCTATAACAAGTTAACAACGTAGTACCACTGTCCATTTACCTACAAGAAATAGTAGGCAATTTTTTATACGTGACCAGCTTTGTGGGTAACATAAAATAAACAGGGTTGAATATGTTTTTATCCTCTTAAATAGTGAGTTATTGAATTTTAGTCATTTTTTTAATTTTTATTATTGTTGATTTTCATCGTTCGTCTATTTTTGTGGCATATTGTCACGGTTAAAACTACCACGAACACATTTATGCGGTTTAAAAACCGTCACTAATGCACAAAAACACCTTTGTTCGTTTGTTAGAAATTTGGGTATGATAATCTTGGATAACTTCGAAGAATCGTGTTCGAACACTTTCCGAACAAAGTATTTCGACCCTATTCTAACCTGGGTTCACGAAATCCTTGTTGGGATAATTCTTGAAGAACAATCTGCTTCAGGCAAATGAGAACAGATCAGAAATGTAGAGAGAGATCGGTCTTTTGTTTTCTGTGTAAACATCTGAGGCCAAATGACTCCTTAAATAGGAGTTTGTTCCAGAAACCGAAAACTGTTATGCCACAAATGACTCCGCCCCTTGGAACCCCGCAATCTAATCGCGGTCAATTATGCGTTGGCTCAACAAAGCGTGCACCCCGCACTACCCTTACTCTTTTCCGAGCTTAACGCGTAATCGCATTGACCTACAATAAATCACATTACTACTAAAATTCATTGATGATACTAAAATCACCAACAAAAATGGGTTATTAAAATGTATTGAGAGACTAAATTCAATTAGTTTAGAATGACCAAAATCAACGAAAAAATTTAAAGGGGACTAAAATCAATTTATTCACTATTTTAGAAGAGTCAAAAACATATTTATTCCAATAAACAATAATGATTTATGGACATACTCCCTCCGGTCCTATTTATAAGCATGAAAGAGAAGAAAAATTTTGGTCCTTTTTATAAGAATCAAATGAAAGTTTGAGCTATATTAATTATTTTTTTCCAATGATGCCCTTATTAATTCTAACTTGTAAAATGTGTCTCATTAATTATTCTCTTTTTCCCACTTTCCAACACTAATAACAAAGGGCAATTTTGGAAGTTTATTTTGATTCAAGACATATTTAATGCATTTTATCTAGTTTAACTACATTTCTTAAACTATGTAAATTTTTTTTTTTGCTTATAAATAGGACCGGAGGGAGTACAAAAGATGCGAATGAAATACGTTCGATATATGAAGTGTATTTAAAAATTAGAAAAAACAAAATTCCTGGAGATTTAGGAATAGTACTGTCCAAAATTTGAGAATTTGATGGCGAAGGGTAAAACAACCCCCCTCCCACCACCCCACAATTTTATTGTTTTTATAGGTTTAAACTGTTCTTAAATGTTTGTAGAACAATAGTCGCACATTCACATGGTTTATGTATATGGAGTCTAAAATAAATAATATGAATATGATTGAGTGTGTGTTTGGAAAACTTCTGCAGATCTACGTTTGGCCCCGATCCACGTTTGCAGAAGTAAGAAATAGTTGTTTTTGGATTTCTGGATCCACGTTTGGCCTCTCCAGATTTGAAACCAAACACACACTGAGTGACACTTTTTTAAGTGGTCATTCATCCGCATCTACAATTTTTAGAGGTTTTGTATCACCATAAATGACTGAGTTTATAATATTGTAGGTGTTAGAAACCGTCACAAACGGCAGACATGGTTGAATGTTAACAATATTAGGATATGAGAATGAGAGTCTAACTCTACTTCAAAGCTAGGGGTGGGAATAGGCCAGACCGTTCTTAGGGGCCTATGGCCTAGCCTACCACAGGCTCAGGCCCAGGCCAGGCCAAATTGGTAAATAGGCAAGGCTTAGGCTTTTTGAAAAGCATATTTAGTTAAAAAGGCTAGGTTCAAGCCATTCAAAAAGTCTTTTAAGCCTTATAGGCTAGCCTATTTAAGTAAAAATGATTAGTATTTTTCTAGTACATTGTAAATATGATTAGTATAAATATATTTTACCATTGATGATGTCTATATATTAGAAATTTATCATAATATCTTAATATTATATACTTATTGACATTTTTATATATTTAAGCAAATTGACTTATATAATATCTCAAAGTTATAAGTCTATTTAGAAATAGATATATAATGTATTTTAATACTTGAATATGAAGTGTGATTTTATACTGGCTCTACGACTCTAGAAACCAACATACTCTCTCGTTTAGTTTCAACTCTATCTAATAGCTTATAATATTATGAGTCTGATTGTTGAAAAAGTTATTTTGGTAAAATTTAACCCGTTAATTTATAAGTTTGATAGCTTCTATAAAATAAATTTGTTAGCAAACGTAAAACTCTTGTTGTAAAACAGGCCTTTAAACAGGCTACCAGGCCAGACCAGGCTTTCGAGAAGGCCAGGCCAGACTCGAAAAAAAGCCTTTGACAGGCCACAGGCCAGGCTCAGACCTTAAGATTTTTAAACAAGCTAGGCTTATTTACGCAAAGTCTACCTAAGTCCATCCTATTCCCACCCCTATTCAAAGCTTTTGAGATAGAAAGTTTCTCAAATTATAATATGGAACAAGAGTCATATATCTATTAAGAGAACATTGTCGTCCGTACATGGATCACTCACAAATGTTTTTAGACAACCCATATTCCAAAGGTGTATGCAGAAAACTCTCACTTTATTTTTCGATGTATCGAAAAAGAAAACTCTCACTTTAAATATAACCAAAATAACTATTTTATATGAGAAGATAATCTTGGTATCTAACTAACTTTTTGCATAATATTAAGTCTCTCAAATTTTAATAGAAAAAATGATGTCGACCCCCTAAATAATAGAAAGAATAATAATAGTCCAAGACATAATTATATTCCCACATGAATTTATAAATGGAGCACTAGTAAAGTCAATCACCAATGCATCCATGAGTTTAGCAAATCTTCCAACTGCACCTGCATGTCTATTAGTAGTAGATAAAAGATGCTAATATACTCTCATCATCAATCACTTTATACAAGTAGAATACAACAACACTGAGATCAGATGTGAGAGCCCAATTAAACTATTTGAACCTTCTCCCTCAACCATAAATTATAGCAGCAACACACAAGAGTGCGAGCATTTTTGTTGTAAAAGAGGTTCATGTTTTGGTGAGTGAGCTGTTTCCACATGTGCCAGCCTCTGTCCACATTACAATAAATCCCCATTACTACCTCCTCCCTCTCTCTCTCCCTCTCTTTCTCTCACACTCTCTCTAGTCTCTCTCATCTCAGCGATGTGGGATCACTGTTTGAAATCATGAGAAGAAGCAACTCAACTTCTAGTCTCAGTTATCCATGGTGGAAGAACGTTCTTGCACTCGTGCTTCTGATACTAGCTACCATTAACCAATGTTGTGGTTTGAACAGAGACGGTGTCCTGTTACTTTCCTTCAAATATTCCATCCTCAACGACGCTCTTTTCGTTCTCAGAACCTGGAATTACAGCGATGAAACTCCATGTTCATGGAATGGAGTTGCTTGTTCCCCAATTCAAACCACAACAAATGGTACAGAGTTTCGTGTGACATCTTTGTCCTTACCGAATTCTCAGCTTCTGGGTTCTCTTCCTTCCGATCTGGGTTCCATTGATCACCTTCAAATTCTCAACCTTGCCAACAATTCCCTTAATGGGTCTCTTCCTTCTTCGCTTTTCCAATCCTCCTCAGAGCTTCAGCTCCTCAATTTATACAATAACCTCATAACAGGGGAGGTTCCAGAATCCATAGTAGAGCTTCGGAACCTTCAGATTCTGAACCTCTCTGACAATGCCTTAACCGGAAAAGTGCCTGAAAATCTCTCAAACATGCAGAACCTAACTGTGGCTTCACTCAGAAACAACTACCTATCGGGTTTTCTCCCTCACGGGTTGCAGAACTTGCAGGTTTTGGATCTTTCTTCCAATTTGTTGAACGGGACTCTGCCTCCAGATTTCGGCGGAGACGCCGTGCGGTACTTGAACATCTCGTACAACAGATTTTCCGGGAAAATCCCACCGGAGTTCGCCGCGAAAATACCCACCAACGCAACGGTTGATCTCTCGTTCAACAACTTCACCGGCGAGGTTCCTGATTCCCCTGTTTTTCTAAACCAAGAAACAGAGTCGTTCACCGGAAACATCGATCTCTGCGGTGAACCAACCAGGAACGTGTGCCCCATTCCTTCATCACCATCCTCTGAACCCAAACCTTCTCCTACCTCTCCTCCTGCAATCGCAGCCATCCCCAAGACGTTTGATTCTCCTCCCCTGTCACCAACAGGGTCAACTTCCTCTCAGCAAAAACAGAGCGGGCTCAGAAGAGGTACCATCATCGGAATCGTCATCGGAGATGTCATCGGAATCGGAATCCTAGCCATGGTTTTCATCTACGTGTACAAACTGAAGAGAAAAAAGAGCTTAAACAGTGCAATCAAGAACGAAGCAGCAATAGCAAGGAGCGAGAGTTCATCAACAACCTCAGAGTCAAAAGGGTTCACACGGTGGTCGTGTCTCCGCAAAAGGGCAGAAGAGGAAGAATCATCAGAAACACCGTGCTCTTCCGACGGTGAAGCTGAACCACCACGCGACGGCAGCGCCGACAATAATCAGAATCAGAAGCCATTACAAGAGAACAAAACGGGCACTCTGGTGACCGTCGACGGCGAGAAGCAGCTTGAAGTTGAAACGCTGCTGAAAGCGTCGGCGTTTATACTCGGCGCCACCGGTTCAAGCATCATGTACAAGGCGGTTCTCGAAGACGGCACGTCGTTAGCGGTTCGGAGAATCGGCGAGAGCGGCGTGGAGCGGTTCAAGGACTTCGAGAACACGGTTCGAGTCATCGCGAAACTGGTTCACCCGAACCTGGTTCGGGTTCGTGGGTTCTACTGGGGTCACGATGAGAAGCTCATCATCTATGACTTCGTTCCCAATGGCTGCCTCGCCAACGTTCGTTACAGTAAGCATTCCTTCATCTTCATTGTTTTCGTTTCATTGTTCTCGTGCATGTTAGCATAGTGACCTGGGTTTTGCTAGAATGCGCCAGGCTTATAAACTTATGATTGAAAATCACTAACATTTTTTTACATCAGTTTTGCACCTTTAGAAATTGGTTCCTAAACCTTCTCACCCTAATTTAAATATTTTCTAATTTTTACCATTTAAGCTATCCGTATGGTGACACCATCTTTATAAATTCATGAGGTTCACTCTATTATTTGAGTACAACTTCAATCAATATAATGGGGCTACATAAATTTTTATTTTAGCAAACAAGAGACCAAGAAAATGTTGCTAGAATATCTCAATTATGATTCATGACGTTGACGGTGGGAGTAGTTGCAACAACTTTGAACTTTTACTTTAACGTATATCTATATAGTCAACCATGTTAAGTGTCTTTCTGATAACGATACGCGTGTCCATAATTGGAAACATGCATATGCCCATTGTTTTGCTTGCTTTTGTCACCATCTTCTCAATTGAAACTGAAAAATAGGACCATTTTATGTGTAGCCCTGATCTATCCAATTAGTTACATCATCATCAGCCTCACTATCAAAATATTTGTTCTTTTGTGAATTGAGCTTGTGAAATAAGATGGGTGAAATAAGATGGGTGAAATAAAACACTCACATTTGACATTTTTGTGTGTTTTTGCACCGACTTTTGTGAATGGTGGTGTTAATGATGAAATTTGTGTGCTTGGAATATCAGGGAAGGTGGGGTCCTCACCTAGCCACTTACCGTGGGAAATCCGGCTCAAGATAGCAAAAGGGGTGGCACGTGGGCTGACTTACCTCCACGAGAAGAAGCACGTGCATGGAAACTTGAAGCCCAGCAATATTCTATTGGGCAACGACATGGAGCCCAAGATTGGAGACTTTGGGCTTGAACGGATTGTGACAGGTGACACCAGTTATAAAGCAGGAGGGTCAGCCCGTATTTTCGGGAGCAAGAGGTCCACAGCCTCCCGCGACAGCTTCCAAGATGTCACGTTTGGGCCGAGCCCGAGTCCAAGCCCGAGCTCGATTAGCGGGGTGTCGCCTTACAGTGCGCCTGAGTCGCTTAGGAATCTGAAGCCTCACCCGAAGTGGGATGTGTACTCGTTTGGGGTCTTGTTTCTAGAGCTGCTAACGGGGAAGGTTGTGGTTTTGGATGATATGAGCCAAGCTGGGCCTGGGCTTTTGGTTGAGGATCAAAACCGGGCTTTGCGGATGGTTGACGTGACTATCCGGGCTGACATGGAGGGTAAAGAGGAGGCCCTCTTGGCCTACTTCAAGCTAGGGTACAGTTGTGTGTGTGGCGTTCCGCAAAAAAGACCACAAATGAAAGAGGTGCTACAAATTCTTGAAAAGACCCCATCTTCTTCGCCTTCTTCATTTTCGTATTATTATAGCCACTAAAGTCTAAACCATGATTTGTCATACCGGTTTTGTAGAAAACAAAATAGTGTAGTTATGATTGACTAATAGATTTTCGTGTTTGGATTCAGTGTTGTGTGTTGTAATTGTGTCGAGTCCATTGACTGTCTCTGTTAATTCATTTGCTAATTTTCAAGGAATAGATTCTATCTTGATTCCTTTTACTTTTAGCACACAAAGCCTTGTCCTTTCATTCACTATTCATTGTTTTTAATCGATCTTGGAAGCAAAGTTTTCCCAACATTAATTGTATTAACTTGGGACACCAAACTTTAACATGTGGCCAAAAACAGAAGTTGGGACAACTTCAATAAAGGAGAAGAAAAATTCACAAAAAAATCAACTCATTCTTTGTTTTTTATTGCATTAGTGTCATTTTTAAGAAATTGAACAATGGCGAAATTAATAAAATTCGAACTTGACATTGTTTGGTGAAAGAACAAACTGATTTGAATAAGTTAATCCTCGTAAACTATTGGTGAAAGCTATGAAATTTGTACTCTTATTTTTTTTATTAACGTTAGAGGCTTAAAGTTATGAATTTTTTTTGAGAAATTAAATCAAACCCAATTAATTTTTATTTTACATGGACTAAAAATATATTTAACCCTAAAATATATGAATATGATTCGGTATCAAAATAAAGTTTCCAATCAATTGATCTCTATTATTATAGGAAATTAATGTCTATCCAATTAGAGATCAAAAGGAGAGCTAGAGGTACATAATTTAATAATTTATACATCTGCTTTTTTTACAAACATGGTTTTTGTCCTTTATCACAATTTTTTTATTTTAGTGTCAAGCATGTTAACCCTAGAATTTCTTATAAGTGTTTAAATGAAGTTGGGATCATTCTTCTAGGAATTTTGGTTAAGAAGTTGAGGTTGAAGTCTACATGGTTCTTTTTTTTGTTACAAGAAGGAAAGTCTACATGGTTTAAAGTGGAAAACTTTAATGTAAAAAAAATTGTTGGAGTTATATCAAAAAATCAAGAATACAAAAGGGCTCGATCCGAAAGACTTCATCATTCTGACTTAAAAATGTTAGTTGTGTAACCTTGTATTTTTCATTGTTAATGTGTTCTTATCTATGCAATTTATTTATTTACTTTTATTTATTTCTCTGCTCTTTTCATTTAAAAACTTCTTGTTTAAAAACATCTTCAAAATCTTTAAGTCGTACTTTTTAGACAAAAATCTTTTGAATATTGATATTTGTACGTACGTTTTCATTAAATGACTTTTTTTAGACTTGAATTCAGTCCCAGATTGATCTATGGATTCTTATTTATTTAGAATAATCAGCGTAAACAAAGGGAAGGGGAGATATGTTGATATCCAAAACCGTAATTCCAAAAACACATGAATTTCTATAGTATGATGGTATATGAATGAAAAATCAATTTTTGAAATTTATTTTTTTAGTATAATGAGAAGTTTTTTTAAGCAATGAGAAGCTTATATGAACAACTTTAGCGTATTAATATTGATTCTTAAAAAAAATTCTTCTGAAGATATTATTTAGGTAAATCCTTACTCACAATTATTGACAAGAAAGTGGAATGAATTTTTTATGGTTATAAATTGGTCCAAAAAAATGAAGGGTGCAATGGGTAAAGTATAATTAATGCTCTCTTGAACTTTGTAAAGTGGCAGATAATTATGAACAAATTCAAGTAGAAATAATGTCAGTTATTTTAGAACGGATGGAGTCACAACTAACATTTGCTTATAAAATTTTTTTTGGTCCATATACATACTGTTGATTTGTGCCTCATTGGGCTAAGTGTTATGTTGGGTTGGAATATTTTAATATCGAGGAAGCCCATTTTGATATTTCACTCAGTTAAAAATGAAGTAGAACCCAGCCTAAAAAAAAAAGTAGAACCCATTAAATGAAGTGTTAATATAAGTTTGGGTTGCAACTTGCAATACTCTAAGATTTATATCGAAATTAATCTCAATCTACAAAACCAGTTTTAACTTAATCACAGATCCCTAATAAATCTCATAGAAATACTATATCTTACTATGTCATCCGTTCCTTGAGCCTCTCAGACAGTTACTGTCCCTAACACAAGGTACAAGCAAAATTAACATCCTTGACTAATGTTACACGAATCATGAATGTGACTGCAGCATCTTATTTGAATAAAGAATAATGTTCTTAACATATGGATCGTGATACATTCACAAATAATTTACCATCAATCTCTTGGTCTAGTTGTAAGCAAGTTACAATATAAACACAAGTTTAATCCCTAATAAAGTCACTATCAAAGTGAATAATTACAATTTTCCTAAACAGACGAAGACACTTGTGAAAAATCGAAAAAATATTTCCTAATAATTCTTTTTTCATTCAATTCTCACTTAGTTTTTAAGTTTTTCCCTTCTTTTCCTAGCCGATCACATGTAGTATGACTCATTTCTCTTCTTCATTTAAGTTTTTCCCTTCTTTATATTTTTCTTTTTCTTCACATAAAGGTACAATCAATCACAATTGAATTTAAAATTGATTAATGTTTCATTGTCCCTTGAAACACACCTATAATACACCTAGTGATAAAGTGACAAAGGAGATGAAAAAAGAGCAATGATAAATATGATTTGATTATATGATAGGAACATATGAGAGAAATAAAGAGAAATAGAAATGAAATTCAAGAGAAAATAAGGTGTGAATGAATCAATAAAGAACAAATCTAATGATATAAAACTCTCGTTCTTTGTGCAGTCCTGGAAGGCGTCAGATCCAATTTGTGAATTAAATTTAGACAATTTTACCTTTCAATTTTACATGTTTATTCCATAGTTGTGGTTTTGGATGATATGGGCCAAGATGGGCCTGGGCTTTTGGTTGAGGATCAAAACTGGGCTTTGCGGATGGTTGACGTGACTATCCCGGCTGACATGGAGGGTAAAGAGGAGGCCCTCTTGGCCTACTTCAAGCTAGGGTACAGTTGTGTGTGTGGCGTTCCGCAAAAAAGACCACAAATGAAAGAGGTGCTACAAGTTCTTGAAAAGACATCATCTTCTTCGCCTTCTTCATTTTCGTATTATTATAGCCACTAAAGTCTAAACCATGATTTGTCATACTGGTTTTGTAGAAAACAAAATAGTGTAGTTATGATTGACTAGTAGATTTTCGTGTTTGGATTCAGTGTTGTGTGTGTTGTCATTGTGTCGAGTCCATTGACTGTCTCTGTTAATTCATTTGCTAATTTTCAAGGAACAGATTCAATCTTAATTCCTTTTACTTTTAGCACACAAAGCTTTGGTTCTCTCACTTACTATTCGTGTTTTTAGGCCACGTTTGGAAGAGCTTATCTGATAGCATAAGCGCTTATGCTAGTGTTTGGGAGAGCTTATGCAAACAACTTATGTCCTACCATAAGTTATTTTCATCTTATTTTCAAAAGCTATTCAGGATAGCTTATGAAAAAAAGCTTATGCTTATATATAGCTTATTCTCAAATTTTTTCAATTTTTTTTTAAAATAGCTTATGAAATAAGCACTTATGACCATAAGCGCTTAATTAAGTAATTTTTCCAAACGGGGCCTTAATCGATATTGGAAGCAAAGTTTTCCCAACATTAAACGTGTTGTTCCTTTGTTTGATTGTCTGGATTTTAGCTAAGTATGTTTGTGTGCCAAGATGTCGGACAAGTTGTTGTAACATTGTGCTATGACATGTGTCCCTGGGAAACTTTCTGTAACTTGGCTGATTTGTTGTGAAGCTTCAAGTTAATTACTTGGCGATCAAGTTAGGTTTTTATTGGGAGCTTCTGTGCGCCCTCAAGGAATATTCTATGTGTAATCAAACCCGGTTCAAGGGGGTTTGATTTGAAGCTAATTATGGAAGTTGGTATCTGCACCTTTAATCACTACTCGAAGATATTGTGCAGATTTGTTACCTGGTTTTTTCTATTAACAACTTCCTGAATATGTGTGTGGATAGTGTGATCTTTCAAGCCCAATGAAGACAAGGCGTGGAAGACTATTTATGAAGACCCAAGACCTAGGTTCTAGGAACTGAGCGTATTATTGTATTAGGGTTTCATCGAGTTCATACTGTTCTTGTTCTCTTAGCAGCTTTATGCAATTGATGTGAGCTAAGAGTTGCGTGTTTACTGTGTGATCTTGAGATTTGTCTTTGTAACTCGTGTTTGAGCTCAATCACTGTGGCAGTGATTGAGTGAGAGAGTGAGATGGAGTTCTCAACTTCTCATACTTAGGGGGAGACGTAAGTAATATTCCACGGGTAGAATTAGGTAGAAAAAGTAGTTGATTTGTGACAGTTCTTGTGAGACCTTTTGTGTATAATTTCTCTATAATAGTTGATTATCTCTCTTGGGTGAAAACCCTCCAGACGTAGGTGATATTGCACCGAACTGGGTTAACAATCTTTTGTGTCTCTGATGAAGGAATCCACCTCTTTCTTCTTCAACCATGTAACACCCTCTAAACCCCGCATAAATATTATAGCTTAAATCAGAGTAAAATGCATAACACAGAGGGTGTCACACTTATTCTTCAAAACCATAAATCAAAACACCTGTCATGCTCATAATAAATATATAAATAAATTATCAACTCTGATGTCTCAACATCATATGCATAGCATAGCGGATTTATTTTCATCTTCAAAATTAAACATAATCCAAAAATAAATAAAGATAGTTCATAAAATAACATCAAAGTGCAATACTAAACGTTTTCCCATGTTACATAACAGAGCATGACTCCCCTAACTAAACCATAAATGAAAGACTAGCTCTCCAACTAACCTTCACGAGAAGCTCCACTATCCTCAGTACCTGAGCGATGTCGCATAGAACATCATTCTAACAAAAGGGTGAGAACTCATATCATATGGATAAGCATAATAATAAATAATGTAAAAGCTTATCTATGTTCCACATAAATTCTTCACACTTCACTAACAAATAATAAATTATGTAATTTAATATAATCAATTAATCTCACAGTTATGACAATACTCCATAATTCATAGCATCAAGTAAGCAAATATTATTGTCTCCAATTACTACAACATCAAATCTAAAAAAATATCACAATTATCATTAATTAGCATCAACAACTCCCTAACACATATGACTCAAGTGAGACCCGTGCAAATGCCTTTGTTACCAAAGTTGTTATCCTTAGCGGTATCAACGCGTCTACTCCAGTCAGATAACCACCAATAAATCCCTCGCTCTAGGCTTCAAAACCACTCCAGTTTTGGGACAAGTCACTAGCCTCCACGAGAACTAGCAAACATTGCCTCTTGACAACTATGCAGTGTATTGTGCAAAACTCAACTAACATATGCATATTCAGACCATCTCCAAGTCCTAATTATTTTAGCATATTCATCACCATCTCAACATTTCAAATCATCTCCAATTTCACAAAACAAACACTTACATGTTATCAATCACACAACTTGCAATCACAGTAACTTAACATATAACATCAATTCAGAAATAACATCATATAATGAACTATTAAACATATGTAAATTAAATATAATTCATATATAACAGGTTCTGCAACTGTTACACAAAAACTGGATTCTTCCTAATTTTCCCCAAAAACTCGCCATCTCCTGCACCATCCCCTCATGCGCGCACTACCGCGCGCACCACTACCTACATACGTCACCTCCCTCGCGCGCAACCCTCGCCATGGCCGCGCACCACTGCGCCTTGCGAATCACCACGCGCACACACCATATCTTTTTTCGAAAACAACCTTTGCACCTAAAGTGACCCATTTTATTCAAAACGTTTATTAACTGTACGGCAACCTAGGCGAATTTTTATATACCTCAAATACACTCAGAAAAATTCAATATTTTTATCATGGTTTCCTATACACGTTTTGTAAATCCCTGTAAATTTTCAAGTCGAAATTCGAAGTACAAAATTCAGGAAAAATCTAACACTAACAGTAGTTTGTGAGAAACGAGACAACTTAACCTATCCTCACTAAAACGCATATAACTCGAGCTACAGACTCGGAATGACGTGAAACAAGCGGAAAAAGTTTTATAACAGAAAATACTAGAACCTTTATGAAGACTACTTCTTCAAATTCGGCCATTAATACAGCTCGAAATAGGGTTCAAGAGCTCGTAAATTTCTGCAGCCTCATGCGCGGCGCGCTACCCCCTCTCTTCCACCCACAATTCATAACCCTAAATTCAACTATCCACCTTCAATTTAGAAAAAACTGCATCCTAGGGTTCCTAAATCAGGCTTTCTATTATTATCCACTATCATACCAATCCAAAGAACATGAATTCAAACCCTTACCTCTTGTAGATCAGTTTTAGGTTTTCTCCACTTTTTCTCCTCTCCTTCCCTTTTCAGGTGTTCTGTTCTGTTCTGCTCTTCTAATTCTAATTTCTTTTTCTTTCTTTTCTCTTTCTATTTAACTCCTAATTACTCACTCTAAGCCCTAAAACCTTATTTAATTAAATCTTATGCAATTTAAACAATATAATTTAAATTATCTACTCCTCCATATATCACTTAATCACCTTATCATATAATTAAATCACATAATTGCCTTATCATCTAATTAAATCACATAATCACCTTATCATCTAATTAAATCACATCATCACCTAGTCATCTAATTAAATCACATAATTCATCAAATTACCATATATCATAATAATTATTAAAATAAAATAGTAAATAACCTAATAACGGAAAATGAGGTGTTACAAACCACGTTGTTAACAGGTAACTCATGCGCCTTGACAACAATTTCGGAACCTGTAGGTCTCACCGAAATAGAGCAATCAAAAAAAATTACTCTTATTATTCCATTGTTCTTTACATATACAGAATAAAGCTTAGGTGTTTTTATATGTTTAGCTAGGAAACCACCTAAGTCTATAAGAAGCATAAAAACAGTTAATCATATTTCTTAAACAACAAAGAAGAACCATATTCATCCAACACATTTAGAAATAGACCATGAAAGAGTAAGTTGGAAGAATAATTTTTGAATGCTATTTCTTGAGTTTGAATCGTACATAAGTGATTTATATGAAAGAGTAACTTTGAATTGGAAATAGACCATGAAACAGTAAGCTGCAAGTCTGAATGTTATTACTCAACACAAAAGAGTATAACTAAGAGCTTAGAAATAAGTATACTCAACTAGTCCACTAAGATTTCCCTCATTAGACAAGGTATAAACCCAAAACATTTCACATATGTAAACAGAACACAACAAAGGCTAGAGTAACAAAGTTTAGAAAATATAACCCATTACCATAGATACAGAGAAGCTCAAACGACAATTAGTCTGCCTATTCATGAAATTAAAGATAATAAATTTTGCAGTGGTCCTACCCATCACAACAAAAGCACATCAGCAGGGACATACACATACAAGACTTAGATCGAATGAAACTACCATTAGTATATTTTCATTTGCCCATTAAATCAAACACCTACCATTCACCATATCAACCACAAGAAACTACTCGCCAAGTGCAAGCAAGGAGAACCAACAGTACTTGAAACCACCGAAAGAATTAAAATCAAATAAGAAGCTACTAACAAGGACCCAAAGCTGAAGAAAGAGAACACTTATCAGAAACGCTAAGGCGATATTCTTCTAATTGCACGATAGAGAAACCATAACATTGGAATTGCATTAGGAAATTAAACAAACAACCCTGATCTTATCGTTTCAAGCTGAGAGATAATGAAAATCCAGTCTCCTCCTAACCTAACATTTAGGGTTTTGTAGAACAAGTTGCGTCGTGATGATGAGAGAGGACGACATGGTGGAGAAACAGGCGGTTTGTGGGCGACACAAAGAGTGAGGTGTGAGGGTTTTGGTGTAAGAATGGAATAGAGGGAACTGCAATTCTCTTTGTGCGTGTTGAGGATTTTGGATTTAAAAACACATACCACCGGTTTAAACAGCCACAACCGCCGTGAACTATCATGTTTTAAATAGGAGCGACGATGGTTGCACAAACCGCTGCAATTTTTTTATGGCATATTTGATATCATTTTGAACATTAGATGTTACATTCAATTTTTTTATATTTTGTAATATAAAAAAGGGTTAAATCATATAATCGTCCCTGAACTTTAAGCGAGATATGAAAACCGTCCCTCGCCGGAAAATTATCTAAAAACCATCCTCAAACTACAAGAAATATCTGTAATCCATCATTGCCGCCGATCTGCCTACGGTCACCATACTTATGTGTCACCGGCATGCTTAGTGGCACTGCCACACATTAAATGAGGGACGAAATCAATTCTTTTTTATATTGAGGGACCTAATCCAAATTTTTTAATTAAAATTTCTTAATAATAAAATATTAATCTTCACCCAGAAACCCCATTCTTCTTCACTCTTTCTTCTTCATAGCCTCGTTCAATTTCACCCGATTTATGGATCTCGTTTCTGGTTTGGATGCAAAGGCAAAGTTCGATTATGGTGGAGGTTATGGAGATCGAGAAGGAGAAAGGAAGACCGACGGATAAACCTGGACAATCAACATGAGAGAGAAAGAGAGGAAGAAAGGGAGGGATGTGAAAGAAAAATGAAATCAATGAAGAAAGAGGAAAGAATAGGAACATAAGTTCCATCCACACAAATCAAAACCCAAAAACTTCATATTTCATAAACCATGAGTTTCATATCGAACAAAAAGGAGGGATTTTTTTGTGGGTTTTGCATCAATGGGGAGATTTAGACTTTAGAGAAGCAGAAAAATTGCCACTCTCTCTCTCTGCAATGGCCATCAGAATGGTTCTAATATGCTCCGCTTCACTAGTCACCCTTTTCTGTCGTAACCAATGCTCGAATTCCAAGAGTTTACACCGGCGGCGCATGGCAGAGCACCCATGCCACCTTCAACCCAGTGACAATGGCGGTTGATGCAACGCCCCCAGACCCAGTTCGACCTCATCATGCCCATGTTCCTAAAGATCGCTCAGTACCGCGCTGGAATGGTCTTCGTCACTGCCGGCGGTGGGCTCAGCAACCCCCTTTTCTGAAAATGCCGATTTTCTCATGTTTGGGTGTTGGGAAAATCAGTGAGAAAGTGGTAGGAAAACAATGAAAAATCTGAGTCTGATTTTTTTTTTATTGCTAGTAGTTACCTTTTTTGATTGCTAGCTCCATGGTAAAATAAATATGATTTTGCTTTTTATCACTTAAATGATATTAATTATTTTTTTCAAAAGAAAAGAGAATGATGAAGATGCATTTTATGAAGTTCTTAGGTTTCTGGATATGAAAATGATGATAAAGGAGATTAAGGATTAAAAATTTTTTAATTCAAAAATTTGGATTAGGTCCCTTAATATAAAAAAAAAATCGATTGTCATCCCTCATTTAATGCGTGGCAGTGCCACATAAGCATGGTTATGACACATAAGCACGGTGATCGGAGGCAGATCGGCGGTAAGGATGGATTCCACATATTTCTTGTAGTTTGAGTATGGTTTTCAGATAATTTTCCGGCGAGGGACGGTTTTCAGATTTCGCTCAAATTCAGGGACGGTTATATAATTTAACCCTATAAACAATAACCATAATCATTAAAAAAAGACTTTTACATCATACATCTTAATATTCTAATGTCATTAAAATCATTAAATGTCAAATTAATACAATAGTTATTTTTTAAAAAGGACATAATTGGCAGTGGCACGTGTCATGCACGGATGAAATAAGAGTATTTTGTTGTCATACATAAGATCTTTCAACATTTCATCTCTCTTTTTTATTTTTTAAATACGTATATCACCTATTTAAGTTTTTTTTTCTAATCTTAGGTACATTCTAATACCTTTTTTTTCTAATTTGTTATGTTTTTAATCAATATACCAAAATTATTTTAGATGTACATACGAAAACATAAAATATAATATTTTGAGTTAATTTCCAAATCCATCCTTTTAAACTAATTGATATCAATTTTTTTTATTTTGTTTTATAAAAAATAACGATAATCGTTAAAAAAAGACTTTGTCAACATACATCTTAACGGTATAAAAGTCACAATTGACTTTTATTAATTAAAAACAATTTAGTTTTATTAATTTTTTTAATGTCATAAAAAATTATTAAATGTCAAATTAATACAATAGTTATTTTTGAAAAAAGTCATAATTGACTTTTGTTAATTATTTTAATGTCGTTAATAACCATTAAATGTAATATTAATATATTAATTATTTTGGAAAATGTTGAATTATTTAATATTTAAATTATTAAAAAAATCAGAAAATATTAATATGACATCATCTACCTACTAATAATTATAGTATGAGAGAGAAAACTTTTAAGAAAAGACATATATAGAATAAGAGGGTGACACTTGTCGGAGTTGCTACTTTTTGTTTTTGAAAATAGTATATGGTATAGGATATGATATAATGCTTCTAATAAATAATAATGTTATTTATGTAAAAGTAGTGAATTTAAATTATTATAATTTAAATATTGTAATTTGAATAATAATTAAATTTTAAATAATATTAATATTTAATTTTGAACAAGGTTATCAGAACCGGACCGGTGATGAAACCGGTGAGGGCACCGGTTCAAGGTTCACTGGTTCAACCGTAGTTCAACCGTGGTCCAACCGGTTTTACCGCTATATATTAAATAATATTACTTTTAAATAAATACATAATATATAAGGTAATCTTAAATAAAAAGAATATCCACAACTTCATATTTCAAATGAAAATTACTTGTCAAACTCAAAATTAAGATTAGTACACACCAAAATAGTAGATTGTGGTTCTATGTAGAAGACCACTGGGTAGATTAGGTTAAGAACAATGAACTTGATGTGTTCATGTGTGTCTGTAACACCTAGATCTTGAGATAGTAGAATTCCTTTTCTTTGGGCGAAAGCTAACCAGACGTAGGTGAAGTTTCACCGAACTGGGTTAACAACTTGCTCTGTCTTGTTCTTTTTATTTGTACCTGTGTTTGTGCGTTTTCAGTCATATGGTTCTAATCGATTGTCCCAGCATCGTGCAGGACATATGTTCTAAGGGATCTAGAATTTCAAAACTTATGAGAATACAAAGTAATAATATCTCAGAAGGAAAATAGCAAATGGTACATAAGCTAAAGACAGCATTATATCTTTAGCAGCACTTATTCCTCCTCTTCAGCCTCCTCCAGCCAGTTAACAAACGGTTCCAGTGCCTTAAAAAAGTTCTGCCTGCCCTTGGAGTTTGTTCCTTTTGATTTTACAGGCTAGTACAATCTTCTAAATTAAATTCTACACCTATACAATCTTCTAAATTAAATTGAATGCAGCAACAATCTTCTAAATTAATTGTTGCGTTAAAAAAACCAAAAAAAAAAGTAAAAACATCACTCACCAGTGGCGGCGGCCGGCGGCAGGAGGAGCACGACGGCGGGCGGAGGGTGGCAGAGACGGGCGGATGGTGGCAGAGACTAGGGTTGAAGACCGTGTGCAGAAGCCAGAAGTGCAGAACAGAGGAAACTGGAAACGTTACGTGATGAATTGGTTTGATGGTTTCTATTCTAATTCTATATTTTAATTTTTGAAAACCTTATGCATTCCTTTTTTTTTTTAATATACATGTTGTCGTGGGCCGGCCCAACACGTGAAAAAGCAAAAAAAAAACGGATAAAAGCAGAAAAAACGTAAAACCGGCCAAAACCGCCAACCGGCCGGTTTTCACCGGTTCGAGCGGTTCAAGGCCGGTTTAGACGGTTCAGTACCGGTTTTGAACCCAGACGGTTTTGTGCTTGCTTTGGACCGGCCAGGGGTCCGATTCCCAGTTCAACCGGTTGAACCGGCCGGTCCGGTCCGGTTTTTACAACCATGATTTTGAATATGAGAAATTGAAAATTTTAAAAATTGAACAAAGTTTACTAAAGTGGATGTAGGTTTTTCAATTTTCAATTTAATTATTTTTCAATGTAACGAAAAAAAATTCAATTTAATGTATTTAATACAAAGAATATTTTTTGCATTGCTTAATGTATTTAATGCAAAAATTGGTTGATTGATGATTGGAGAAATATTTTTTGTTGAATATTAATGGGCTAATTATATATGAAAAGATTCGTCAGATAATATAATAACAATATTACCATTAACTCATTAAGAGAGTACATTATATTTAATAATTTACTATTTTTATTCAAATATTCCTAAAAAATTAATTTAAAATATTATGCTTATCAATTACTCCGTCCAATGTGTGAAGTAATAATTTACAATTGAAAGGACTAGCTAGGTTCTTAATCTATATAAACAACTATAAGGATACAATGATCATGCGCTGCTAAGAATTGAAAAATGAAACCCTCAGTAATGCTCCCATCGTTGTTTTTTCTTCTTTCCTTGATCTTCAATATTTGTTATGCGTTTAATTGTTTAACTCCATCAGCCACCTCTAATTTGTATGAAAAAGTGTGTTTTGATACAAGAAAATCGAGCTACCATCCCTGCTCAACCATCAACCGTTGCCTAAAACTTATGGAACCTTACCCTCAAATCACTTCGGCTAAAGACTATGTTACACTTTGCAAGTCTACCTAGATGTGGCATTAGAGAAAGCAACAAAAGCCCGTAATTATTTCAAGGAAGTGATGAAGAAGAACCCTTCTTCTTAAGCCTTGAAATTATGTGCAACCGTTTTCTATGACGGGCTTGTTAACGATTTCAATGTTTCATTGGCTGAAATGGTTACAGAGCCATCGGATGTAAACTATAATGCCTTTACTGCTAGAGATAACACTGACGCCTGCAAAAAAAATTTGGATGAAGAAAAGATATCTAATCCTACTCTTCATACCTTAAATGATAACATGACATTTCTTGCTGTAGTTGCGTATTATGCTACATATAATCTTCCAGGCCAGTAATTGATTCTTATATACCTATGTTGGCTTTTGCTTATAATAAAAAAAAAGCCTATGTTGGCTTTTATTGAATTTAACCAGCTTATATAAAGGTATTTTTGTATCCAATTTTTTTTTACTTTATTGATGTTCGGAAAATTCGACCGGTCATAAATCAATGAGGGCACTCATTACCAGGTGTTCCACACATCGTAAAATTAAATTTCATATTAGTTAGAACAGCATAGTATAGAAAAATGAGTTTAATTTCTATGCACTGATGGTGTAAAGTTTTTTTACACCGTCAACCAATCAGATTTCAAGGATGTGAGAAAATCTCTCTTTTGATTCAATTTCATTAATTGACGTGGAACATCCTTAAAATCTGATTGGTTGACGGTGTAAAAAAAATTACACTGTGTCGGTGCATCATCATTTTTCTCTAGAAAAATAGAGAAACACACTATCATAAACAATAGAAAACACAAGAAATTTAATCACGCAGTTTTCACCTAATAAAAGTTATTAAATAAGCTTTATTTCTATAACCAAATCGACCGACATAATGAGAATCGAATCAATTCCCAAATAACCTCATTATATTTTTTATTTAACGAATTCAAGCCTTTATTCAAAATTGCTATTGGACATACCCAATAGCTAGCCATTTGCACTAGCAATGATATCGCACCATATATAATTGCCAATATTTGACATACCCAATTAATAAGTGGTCTGTTCTAGAGCTGTCAATATGGGCCAGCCCGGCCCATATGGGTCAGCCCGTATGGGTAGGGTTGAAAACAGGTTGGGTTGTATCAATCCGGGGTCTTAACGAGCCAGGAAAATATGAATCCAACCCGGCTCGCTACGAGCTCGCGGGTTGGCGGGCTGGCTCGCGGGTTGAGTGAAATAAATATAAAAAATTGCGAAATTGGATTAGAAATTGTTTAAAATGTTATAAAAAATAATTTCAAAAAAATACTTATAGAAATTGGTATCAACTCATAAAAAAAAAGGTTTATCAACGCAATTATTTTTATCTCACGTTTGAAATATAGAAAAAGAATTTAGTTTACAGGATTTAAGAACACAATTATTTCACATTTAAAATGAGATAAATAATATAATAACAATAAATAAAACATAAAAAATTGACTCAAATTAAAAGAAATTAAAATTTCCATTTTTCTATCTAAAATTAATCCATAAAACTAACCTGGAATTAAAGAGAAATAAAATAATTTTTTTAATGAAAAATAACTCTGACCCGACGGGTTGGCTCGCTTGACCCGCGGGTTGGCCCGTCTAACCCGCGGGTTAAACGAGTCGGGTTGCACTAACTCAAGTTCTTTTCGAGCTGGAATTTAACCAACCCAACCCGGTTCATTTAGCCAACCCGTCGAGCTGGCCCGCGGGTTGGAACCCATATTGACAACTCTCTGTTGTTTCCATTTCAATATTTTTAAGGCTTAAATACTCTGGAGGTCCTTGGAATTGTATGACATATGAAAATAAGTCTTTGAAATATTTTTTTCCGATTTGGGATCCCTAGAAATTGTTTTTTAATCTAAATAAATTTTTACCCGTGTTTCATGCTTATGTGGCTCAATTTTTACACAGTCATCAATTCCACATGTATTTTTTCATTTTCTTTTATTCCAAGTGTGTTAATAAATTATAATTAACAAATAAATTTTAAAATTAATCCCTTCCTAACCCAGAAAAGAACCCTTCCTAACCCGGAACTTTGTTCTTCATTTTAACCATCCTACACAGAAAGAACCCTTCCTAACCCAGAACAGAACCCAGAAACTAAATGATTGTTGTGCCTTCAAAAGAGCCACCACCAAACCCATAAACCCACCCTCACCCTCAGTAAACCCATCTCATCTCCCTTCCACTCTGATGCAAATCCAGAGACTGCAATTCCAAAAAAAACCACCCGCCGTGTTTAATTCTCATGGGTTTTACCTGATGAAAATGTTGGATCTGAAACAATAATGAAGAAATAGATCCACAAACACTTCAATCGGAGTGCCTCGTCGAGTTTGCCAGCAGCCAGGTCGTCACCCCCATCCAAGCATGGCGGTGGCGCGTGCATAGGAAAAGAATGGCGGTGGTGCGAGTGTCACACCCGCCCCAGCATGGCGGTGGCGCGGTGTGCGTCGTACTTGATCCCAGAACGGCTTCGTGCCCCAGTTGGTGTGGGAAGGGATCGATGAAGTTTCTGGTTTTCAGATCCATCTTTTTCTTCTGAAACCTTTGACATGGTGGAAGGAAAAAATGTGAAATTTATGTTCCAGATCTGTTAGGGAAGAGTTGAATAGAACCCTAAAAGTGGAATATGGGGTTTTTGAGAGGTAAAACACTAAAATAGGTGAGAAGAGTGCAGAAGAAAAAGATGAAGAATTTGTTGTAGTTGCAGAAACTGAACATTCTTTGACATGAAGGATTTATGGGTGCAGAGGAAAAAGATGAAGAAGATATTGTCTGAAATTGTAAATCATTAATACACTTGAATAAAAGAAAAAGAAAAAATACACTTGGAAATGATGACTGTGTAAAAATTGAGCCACATAAGCATGAAACACGGGTAGGGACTTATTAAGATTAAAAAAAAAATTCAGGTATCGCAAATCGGAATTTTTTTTTTCAAGGACTTATTTTCTTACGCCATACAATTTCAGGGACCTCTAGAGTATTTAAGCCTATTTTTAATAAACAAATGTTAGTTGTTAGTAAATTTGTACAAATTATTCTTTCTCATAATTCAAACCAATATACTAAAACAATTTTAATATGAATCGTTCATGATTAGTGTACTGATATGGGCGTGCGTATACTTATGGCGTGTTAATTACACAAGTGTGACAGGTCCAAGCAATGTACATTTGATAAGTGGGTCAGGCGACTCATGACCTAAACGGGTCAAAACACAAGTCTAAAAGAAAGACACATGCCCACGTGGTAGGGGATCACATTTTTACCAAATACTGGTTCTTCTTGGTTTTCTCTCTCTCTCTCTCTCTCTCTCTCTCTCTCTCTCTCTCTCTCTCTCTCTCTCTCTCTCTCTCTAAGTTCTTAGTCTTAGTTCTATACCAGAACATTGGTGCCCACCGTGGGGCCTCGAAAAATTATTCTTAGGCTTCAAGGGTTTCACAATGGTTCTCGATCTAGGGCGAATGGAAAGAAGAGTAACGTTATCCTAGACAATGCTCCTCCCGACGTTCTGCAACAGATCATGGCGGATCTAAACAATCTCTGTGCTCACAACCAGCAGTTACAAACTAAAATGGTTGAATTCAATCAAGTTTAAGATAAACGAGAGGGCGAACGAAGAATGGCAGAGACGGTGGTGGATATTCAACCATTCACCGAAGAAATTGCTAACACAGTTGTTCCAGATAACTTGAAGACTCTAATTTTAGAGTCATACTATGGGGATATTGATCTTAAAGATCATTTGGTGTACGTCAACACCAAAATGGTCATGATAGGCGCGTCTGACGCTTACCATCAACTTTCAAGAAATCAGCCATGACTTGGTTTACAACTCAACCGCCGCGTTCAATTGTCAATTTCACTGAGTTGTCAACCAGGTTTCTTTCTCAGTTTTCTTTTAGTCGTGTACAGAAGGTCACACCCGCGGCTTTGTTCAATGTTTAGCATAAGCCAAATGAAACTTTGCAAGTATACATGAGGCGTTTCAATCACTTGGCGGTGCACATGGAAGATAACATGTCAGAAGTTTGTATTGCAACCTTTGAAAATGGATTGAGGGTTGGGCATTTGAACAATGATTTGAGTAGAAAGTCGGTGACGATGATGGTGGAGTTGCGAAGTAGAGTTCAAGAAATCATCCAGGAAGAGCAGAGCAATCAAATCAAGAAAAATTGCCCAAACACGACGGTTCTGGGACAGCAACAGCAGTTGGATTCGAAGAAGTGGGCGATAACTGATTCTCGTTCACGTGGGGCGGTTACTCATGAGTGCATCACACAAGAGAACTCCTGCTGCAACTCATATCAAACTGACTAAAGATGAAAGTGGAACTGATGTGGATCAAAGCCCGTATAGAAGTATGATTGGTAGTCTACTGTATCTCACTGCTAGCAGACCTGACATTGCTTTTTTTGTTGGTGTGTGTGCTAGGTATCAAGCTGCTCCTAAAGAGAGTCACCTTACTCAAGTCAAGAGGATTATAAAGTACATTAGTGGAATTGTTGACTATGGTATCTTATATGCTCACAACACTAATTCCAGTTTAATAGGTTATTGTGATACAGACTGGGCAGGAAATGCAGATGACAGAAAGAGTACTTCAGGAGGATGTTTCTTTCTTGATAATAATCTCATATCTTGGTTCAGCAAAAAGCAGAATTGTGTCTCACTATCTACTGCTGAAGCTGAATATATTGCTGCTGGAAGTGGATGTACTCAACTATTATGGATGAAGCAGATGTTAAAAGAATACAATATCGAGCAGGATGTTATGACATTGTACTGTGACAACTTGAATAAAGAATAATGTTCTTAACATATGGATCGTGATACATTCACAAATAATTTACCATCAATCTCTTGGTTTAGCAAGTTACAATATAAACACAAGTTTAATCCCTAATAAAGTCACTATCAAAGTGGATAATTACAATTTTCCTAAACAGACGAAGACACTTGTTAAAAATCGAAAAAATATTTCCTAATAATTCTTTTTTCATTCAATTTTCACTTAGTTTTTAAGTTTTCCCCTTATTTTCCTAGACGGTCACATGTAGTATGACTCATTTCTCTTCTTCATTTAAGTTTTTCCCTTCTTTATATTTTTCTTTCAACAATGATATATTCACACCTCCTTTTTTATACACTTCATTTTCACCTATTTTTATTTATATCTCTCTCTTCATATCATCTATCACATCTTATATCTTATCTCTCTTACTTTTTCTTTTCTTCATATCTCTCTACTCCTTCACCTCATTTCACCTCATTCTTGAGGTGTCAACAAACAATTATTCTTTTTCTTCACATAAAGGTACAATCGATCACAATTGAATTTAAAATTGATTAATGTTTCATTGTCCCTTGAAACACACCTATAATACACCTAGTGATAAAGTGATAATGGAGATGAAAAAAGAGCAATGATAAATATGATTTGATTATATGATAGGAACATATGAGAGATTTAAAGAGAAAATAAATGAAATTGAAGAGAAAATAAAGTGTGAATGAATCAATAAAGAATAAATTTAATGATATAAAACTCTCGTTCTTTAGGAGATCCTGAGAGGCGTCGGATCCAATTTGTGAATTAAATTTAGACAATCTTACCGTTCAATTTTACATGTTTATTCCATAGTTTGAACATGTGACTGCAAAGTCACATGTAATCAACTCTTTTAAGTTTGCTAGGGAAAAAATAAGATTCACCAACAATTACGATTGTTTCAAGTAGTAGATTATTTCAAGTAGTACATGTTTGATTCCAACATGATAATAATTGTGTTAGATAAAACAGAAATGCATAAGGCCACTACAGTTGTGACCAATTGTGATATAATTATTATGGTAGTTGTGGTTGACTAGAGAATTTGACCACTCAAGAAGAGAATAGACCAGGAAGCAAGCAAGAGATATGTTGGGAGCTTGTAGGGCCCACCGTGCTAGATTACAAGTAGCTACAGAAAGTCCGAATCTTCACCAATGCAGCAGCATCTGTATGTTCTTTCAATGGGGTTGTTGGGTGTCTTAAAATGACACCCATTTTTATATGCATTTATTCATCCTTCAGTTACCACATTGGGAAGAAGATTGATCGATGACCAAGACAATTTTTTGCGAAATTTCCTGCTCATTCCTACTCTCTGAACTTCCCTGTTTCAGTTCACACTATTTGCAGAACACACAAGTACTAGCTAGGGATTTTTGACATTTTATCCCCAAATGTATACAAAACAAAATTTGATAGCTGTTATTCCACTATTGCTCATTTTCCTCTCTGTTCTACCACATGTAAAATATTCTGCTTCTTCTTAAACAATAATGATCATAGTCATACAAAAGTCTCAGACACATACAACAGACACACATTAGTGGCAGATTTTACCTACCGCAAATGTTTGTGGAAGTTAAAGATTGCTACTAACATGTTTCTATGTTGGATGTCGTGAGATATTCATATGTCTACCTATCACTACTGCTTCTTAAATAATCTCCATCTTTAACTTGAGCATGATTTTTTAAATTCTATTAACCATTCTTACTTCCCCACACGTCCCCAACAAGGAAAATTGTCGAGTAGGAATTGGAGGAACATATAAGAAAGAACCAAACCTTCATGCTATTGGGGTATATAGGGTCATACAAAAATATTGTTATCAATAAGGTTTGTTTTTGGCCTGGGGAATCTAATATTTGTCTGTAACATTAGGTTGACGTGATACCATCTAACCATGTAGGTTTGAACTCTGGATAAGTCTCTGCGTAACAGGACAATAGTTTCTTGTAGACTTGTGTTGGGTCTATAATAAAATTGAAGTGTAGGGAGAAGCCACGCTAGACATAGTTCTTATGCTTGGGAACTGTATTTTGGTCCTGTTGCTTAAAGATTTCGGGTCCTGATTAGGCCAATCGAATAACTACTCAACCGAACAACATTCTACTTACCCATGAAGATCTTTTGTCCTCTCATTTTGTTCTCAATCTTTGGCTATCAAATGAAATTGTGTTATAGATGCATGAGTATGACAATTATAACCTTACATGTATAAGTTATATATAGCATAATTTAATTGATGAGACAGGGAAGAGGATGTCAAATAAGAACAAATGGTTTTAGTCCTCTAAATAGAAAAGCAGAACGCTTAGCGTGTGATTATTTGATATTAAATAATAAAAAACTTTATATAATATGTTTGAACAAAAAAGAAAATTGTGAGTGTGATTGCAAAGACTTATTGGCTGCAATTGAAGACACAGATACTGCAAGGTTTGTCCAAGAGGTGCAGCAGATTGTGTAGTTGCTGAAGAGGAATTGCGTGGTATCTATAAGGTACATTCCGCGTCCTTGCAATGGAGCAGCGAATTTCTTAGCTAAGTATTTCACTCTGCCAACGCCTTTTACGGTGCTTGAGGAGCCTTGTATGGACCTGCAGACATTGATCCTGCGTGATTCAGTGGGAATTATGTAGTTTTGCTTTGTTTGTCTAGTTTTCCAATGTATCGGGAAAAAAAAAGAAAATTGTATAATGTTAATGGTTCATATTATATATGTTTTTTAAGAGGGGTTGTTTAAATAGGGATGGCAATGGGTAGGGTCTGGGTAGGGTACTATAGTACCCATCCCCATACCCGCGTTTTAAAAAATTACCCGTACCCGTCCCCATACCCGCGTGGGTAGCAACTTGAATGCCCGTCCCCGTACCCTCTGGGTACCTATATGCCCGTACCCGTGCCCATTACCCGCAATTTAGCTAACCAAAATATATTTTTCACTATTTTTGTTAATAGAAAACAAAAAATACAACTAACTTTTAAAATAAAAAACACTAATATAAATACAAAATATCATCTACGTAACAAATAAAATCATTCAACTAAAAATATATTTTTTTAGAATGAATAAGCAAAAAATTTAATTTTGGATTTATAATATAGTCCTAAAGTTGTAGGTTATTAACTTACTAATTTTAAAAATAAGTGGGAGTAAATTAACAATGATTATGAATACTTTAAATAGTCACATATTTTTAAAATAAGTAAGTTTGAAAGTTATAGCTTAAGCTAATTTGTTCATATAATACTAAATAATAATAATATGTGTGTGCGGGTATGGGGCGGGCACCCATACCCAATACTTTTTGCGGGTAATTACCCATACCCAACCCCATACCCATCTAGCGGGTTTTTACCCTACCCATAGTGGGTATTTTTTGCGGGTACCCTATGGGTCCGAGACCCATTGCCATCCCTATCTAAATGACCCTAGGTAAAAAATGGGTTAACTAACCCAAGCTTAGATGTTCTAATAGTATTATTACATGTCTCTTTGAAAAATTCCAACTCATGTTATATGTGTCATCATAGAATCCAACTCATTTCATTATTATTGTTTTATATTTTGTCAAATTCATTTTATTAAATAATTTATTTATACTTTGAACCCATCAATTAGGATAAATTACATAACAAAACCTTTTTTCCCAAAAAAACAAAAATCAAGAACCCTAATCCCAATTTTAAATATTCCGTTTCAATTTAGAGTCAAAAGTCCCACCATTGATGATCAAGATCCTTGTCATGTCCAGGATAAAGCAAACAATTATCGCCATGATATCCAGAGCTATTGGCCTCCCACTTATGTACAAGAAATCAAGATCCGAGTTATAGTTTTTTTTTTCCTCGCAAATACCATGATGATAGTGTTCAATTTCCATTAGCATTTGCACAATTGCTAGATCTTTCTTGTTAAAATACCAAAACAGGCAAAATCTTTTATCCATACAGCAACAAAAATTGAACTATTTTTCCAGATCCCTTGCATCAAGGGGTTTCAAACCATTGCATCACTTTTTTTCCATGAAGGCAAAAAATAGAACATTTGAAATTGGGGATTAGGGTTCTTGATTTTATTTTATTTTTTGAGAAAAAAAGGTTCGTTGTGTTGTTTATCCCAATTGATGGGGTTAAAATATAAATAAATTATTTAATAAAATAAATTTGAAAAAATATAAAAATAAATAAATAGTGAAATGAGTTGGATTCTAGGATGACACATGTAATATGAGTTGGAATTTTTCAAAGACACGTGTAATAATACCATTGGGACCATTAGGACACCTAGGCTTGGGTTATTTAACCCATTTTTACATAGGTCATTTAGACAACACTTTTTTAAGATTTTAAATGTGTAACCCATAAATACACACTATCCGTATGAATATTTACAGATAAATATAACATATATCCATAATCCAAAATCACAAGGCATGTAATAGGGGCGCATGAGGATGGGCTTGTCAATGGTTTCATCCTCAATGACTAGCTACTTTAGATACATCGCGTATGTTAATTGTCTACCTCAACATGTATGACAGTTGAGTACTACAACATAAGTATATTTCCTTGTCATTCATAAGAAGATTTTCATTCACTTTTTATTTTATTGTCCCTGTTCACATTTGTTTACCCTCAACAAATATCCAAACAAATCCTTGTGTGAAAATATTTTCCCCTATGCATGATCACATACAATGATGCTTATTTTGATACCTTGTACACACATGACACAACTTGCTAAGATAACAGAGTATTATTATGCTCTGTCTCCTATCCTATAGACTACATAGATTAAAACCATATTACAGTCTTGTTTAAAAAAATATTTTGGGTTTGTGAAAAAATGTGGGGAAGACTTTTTTTTGTCAACTAGGGGAAATGTTGGCTAAACAATCATAAAACCAATTAATCCAAGACCACCATAACTTTAGTTGGTACTCCTAAAGAGATGAGAGCAGTGCAAGATAACTACCAAATTTGACTCTAAAAGCAGACTCATCATATCACCTAGAATTATTGCTTGGCAGGAATATAGCTGTCCCTTTGAAATTTTCCCATGCGTGGACTCTTGCAAACCCATCATAACAAAGACATCATGCAAGTGATGCAACTGCAACATATAGCGAACCATAACCAAATCAAAGTGGTGATAAAGCAAAGAAACAGGACCACAGTAGAAACAAAGTAAAACACCCCATATCAGAGAGGTTTACTCTATTTATGGGGCAGTCATTTTCAGAAGAATTTGTTGAACTTTTTTAGGGTACCGGGTGGACTTTATTGAATCCAGAAAACCTATTTTCTCTTGTTCCCTATGGAAGAAACCTATGTTATTAACATAGCTCAATTATCACTTTCCACACTGACCAAACATAATGAACGAGTCCTAAAGGTCCAAACTTCAGAGAAAACTCATCCTTGCATAAAATAAGTTTGCTCTAAGTGCCTGTTTGCATGTGTTGAGGCAACATGAACACACAATTGCCCCAATCTAACAAGTGTGTTTCGGTGGATGAATGTGGATTGAAATTCATAATGTTGTGAAACAACATTCAAATGCATCTCAACAAAAAAATAAACACACCCTATATCAATGATCGCCTATGTTTATTATTTTGTTGAGCTCAAGTGCCATAGCTGCTCCAAAACTCATCTTAAAACATTTATTCTGCATAAATCTTCTGATAAATTCCTTCTGGTTTGGCCAATTTATCTTAGTTCTCTTTTCCTAAGTTAGCAGCTTATGGACATGTATGGTCAATTTAGATTAAGCATGAAAGCAAGCATTGCATTTGATTATTTGTAACAAGACACATTTGTTTAAAGTCCAATGTCATACATATTGTCAAACTGCAAGATACAGAAATTTGACTACAGACTATTGAATATCCAAACACTTGAATTGCAATATTTTCACAAAACTTTCATAGAATGTTTGGATCCACTTCCAATCCTGCCAAAATCACTTTTTCCTTCACAAAATCTACTTCTAATAGCTTCTGCTAGAATTACTTCTTCTCTAAACAGGACTAAATATATGCAACCTAGAATGCAGAACAGAGATTGTTGTACTGAGAGAACAATGTTGCAACAAAAATCCCAAGAAATTGGGGTGACTCAAAATAGAATGCTTAGTGTTAAGAATGCATAAATGCAATTCAAGCAAGCCACACAATCCTTCATGGTAAAGTTTAGTCTAGTTTTCCGACCTGTGTATAGCATAATATATCTATCTGATCGAACAACAAAGGTAAGGCAAATTGGGATGAATGGATAAATAAATGTACTTGAAAATATGGGATGTTAATCAAAAGAGGGAATCATCTCTTGGTGAGCTTGGTGAGACTGCATTATGCCCCACTCCACAAGGTAGATGATTTAATGAAAGCAACAGAGCTGAAACAGAAAAAAAAAAAAAAAAAAAAAAAAGGAAAGCAACAGAGAGATGCATTGACAATAGAAACCATGACTATCTCTTAGGCCTAGAGGGCCAACATATTATTTCTCATTGGGTTTGGCTTGCTAGTACAGAAGCTCTATTAATTTATCTAATGTATCACTGAAGGCATTAATCTTTGATTATCAATTAGCAATCTCGATATGCAGTTCCTATTCTGCACAAAAAGGGGAGAGATTGGCAGATGATAAGCAAAAGGAACCTCTTGATTGTGCTCATTGAAGAATATCATATATGTAAGACGACTAAAATTGCACTGGGAAGAAAACTCACAGGTAGAATTACAAGTTCATAACTCATCATTCTACTCAGTATCAGATACCTGATCCACCTCAAACCACAAAGTGGAGGGTGGAGTCTCAGTTTCTGACATTCTGCCTCATTCATTAATCTTCAAATGTTTGGCTAGTAATCTATATAACTTAAAACATAATGTTTTCACATCGCATTAACGGACAGATTCATGCGAAAGAGGGCTACCGCATATGAAGTAAGTACTAAGACCATTATTAGCGAGGGCTATTAAGAACATCAATGGACACGCGGTTCACAGAAGGCAACCGCATCTGCTGGTCCTGAGCTCTGCTCCTCTTAAACAGTGGCTCCAGTGAAGTCGAGACAGCTGATGTTGTGGCCCATGAATCATTTGAGCTGTCACAGCTGAAAGATGCATCAATAACACCCCCCGGGCTACTCGGTTCAGATCGCTTGCGCTTCGGGTGAAGATTGGAAATGCCTTCATAGCAGACTAACAGCTTCAGTATGAGCTTGTAGCACTGGTTCACTTGTTCCTGTAAGATCACCACAAATTTTTTCCAATCATTTATCAAATCAATAGCAGATACGAAAGCTCAAGAAATATGTGCAATGTAGAGACAAGACCAGTGAAGTCAAATGTACAAACCTCACTTATCTTCAGTAAACCCATAAGCTGATCAATGTACTCAGTTGCATTAAATGGTTCAATCTCTTTAATAACATGGATCATTGCAGCAGCAGCCAATGTAGAAGGAAGATAACTCATAACCCTTGAATCTGGCAATAATTATGGCATTATTACCATGATAAGTACAAGTAAATGAAGTAATCTTAATGGCATAATAACTCTGATTCTCATTAATATGAAAATCTAGTGTCCTATTTATTAGCATTAATAGAAGACTAGAAAGTTATGGTGAAGATTACAATCCATACCTGGAATGACATTGAGAAGAACTCGCTCACAGCGCCACAAGAATTCCCAGTGCAAGCGGGTCTTTAAACCAAGCCTTCTGATAATGTGTTCAAAGAAGGAAATTGGGGTCACAGGATGCATCCTCCATTTCAGAGTTGACAAAACTAGAAGCTCCATTCTCTGTATAGTCTTTGCTTCAAACACGAACCTTGATTCCTCCACCTAATCAGAAAGCAAAAAAAAACACAAAACCCTCATCAAAATCAAACACCAACAACAACATCAGAAACAAAACAAAACAAAAAACATCTGAGTCAGTCATTTCAACAAACATCTAGAGATCATACTTGAAGATCCAACAAAAGAGGCACATGGGTCTCCTCCACTTTAGCAGCCAGAGACAAACACGCAACAGCACTAAGCTGCGTCATCCATGGCTTGTCCCTTTGAAACCTGGGGCTAGTAATGAACCTATCAAAGTAGCTCACAGCAAGAACAGTAGTCAAAGCAGAAAAGCCAAAATGCGCAGAGACTTTAGAAATCCAAGCCACACCCTCAACACGAGTCCCTCCATCATGAAGATCGAGAGAACCCAAATGGGTCTCTCCACGTTCCTTCGAGATTAACGAGACAAGCTCATCATCCTCCTCCCAGAACAGGATGAGTGGGTCATCGTTAATGGTGTGACACTCAGTAGCATGAGTGGCTTTTTCTTCATCATCATCATCAAATGTATGTTGCTCTTCACAGAGAAGGGCATCGAGGAATGAGGGAGATTGTTGTTGTTGTTGTTGTTGTTCTCTAAGAGCCATCTTCTAGGAAGAAGATGAGGAAGAAACGGTTGTTCATTGTAGCAGAGCCATTTTCTTCAACTCTCACAGTGAGGTTATGAGAGAGAGAGAGAGAGAGAGAGGGGAATGCAGTGATGAAACAGAGGGGTATTTTATCTCACAGTACCCACTACTTCATTCATGCTTGTCCTTTTCTTTCTTTTTTTTTTCTTTTTTTCTTCAACAATTTTTCTCACATAAAAATAAGGAACAAGGTGTTTGGCGCGTAGGAAAATAGAGCGTCGTCACTCGTGTCTTGGATTTCGAATTCGAATTACGAGGTGTTGTTGCTCTAGTCTTTTGAGATTTTTATCTTGTTTCACGCTTGATTTATTTCATCCTTTCATTTTTCTCAAAGGCTATATAATCATGTGAATTAAATCAAGAGTGCTGTTATCCAAAAAAAAAATAATAATAAGAGTATTGGTGTTCCGGTCGGTTCAAAAGGCTACAATGTTGAATCGGCTTTGGATAAGATGACTCAACTAAAGAAAATCTTATCTGATTGATTAGCAATTGGCCGAGATGATGTTTCTGGTATACTTTAGTGATACAATGTAAGGTTACTTGTAGGCAAGAGCGTATCTAAAGAGTGCTGGCAGGAGTTACGAGCCCTAAGAGTTTTTATATACATTTTTTTCTTATAGATCGTTTGGTACGTTGTATTGGGCATGATAATATAAGCTTATACAATACATTATGGACTTATCAATTGTTTTGTACTAACCATGTATTGTATAAGTTTATACATCAATCTCCTCTTATACATTAAAATGATGGATTATATAATTTACCATCTACATGATGGATAAGGCACGATAGGAGTGTGATGTATAAACTATATGAAAATATTTAATCAACGCCACCACCATCCACCACCACTATCTTCCACCATCACCACCACCATCGACCACCACTGCCATTATCGTCGCCTCAACCACCACTGTCACCACCACCTCTGCCACCACCGTTGATTCTCCCATAATTATCGCTATTACAATTGCCGCAACCACTCACCACCACCACCACTACCACCGCAACAACCATCACCATCACCTTCCACTGCCGCCATCACCCTTCATAACCACCACCACCCCCATTGCCATCGTTATCGCCACCACCATTACATACTGCCATGACCCACTACCACCACTACCGCCACAACCACCTCTTGCCACCGCCACCACTACCATTGCCACCACCACCATCATCAACACCACCTTCCAACACCACCACTGCCACTACTACCACCACCGACCTACAACACTTCCACCACTACAATACTCTCCACCGCCATCACTTCTACCACCCTCCACCGCCATCGTCATCGCCACCACCACTAGCTACCGCCACGACCCACCACCTCTATAACCACCACCCTCCACCGCCGCCACCACTCAGCATCACCATTGCCACCTCTAAAGCCACCACTACAACAACCACCCTCCATTGTCACAGCCACCCTGGTTGGCACCATCCTTACCATCCACTAACATTATCCTCATTTTTATGATATCTATCATTATTCAATTTTTCACGAAACATAGATTTACATTAATTTAAATGAAATAATAAGTTACACAGTGTACGACCAAACATTGTATAGTATTAAATTTTTATCATGCCTTATAATATGCAACATACCAAACATGCCCTTAGTCTAGCCCCAAATATTTTATAGATTGTTATTATTTTATTTCAGCCTAGCAACAAAAAAATTATGGATACGCTTTTACCTGTAGTAATCATAAACTCGATTCCTCAAGACTTCACAGATATCTCAAGTCACTATTATGATAGCCATTGATTTTATAAATACTAGTTTAGTCATTCATTTACTTAAACAATACTCATTATGCAAACTTTGAGTTCTTCTTAGACTTTGTGATTCTCTATCTGCTATCTTGTTAACTTGAGCGTCATAGTGTCTTTTGCAGGTACACTCTCTGTCTTGTTCATCTTCGTCATGTCAAAGAAGCTTTCCAAGGTCGCACACACCACTAGAGACGAAGAGATTCAAACAATCTAAATTTGGGAAGACCATATGGTGTTGTCAGCGGGGAACGATGATTGAAAAGAAAAATCCACGACACCATCGCGATGCATTCGATGATTCCTTGAGAGAAATCCATCCCTCTCCCTTCTCACAATTTATAAGTGAGGATTGTTTCCTCTTTTAAGATGAAATTAAGGCTTTGGCATCAACATTATGATGGTTCGAGCAAATTGGCCTCGGACATCTCTTTAGTGAAGAAGATCATGTATAATACATGAATAACTTTCTGGTGAACATGGTATTCATTGGAGCATCGAGTACACTATCCTTTAGAATTTCCCCCTCTTTCTTACAAGGAAAAGCTTTGTTCTAGTTAAAGTCCCTAATACCTAACACAATTAACATTTGGAGCAATTTTTTTGTTCATTTTGTTCAACGGTTCACTACGTGACGACAGTTGTTCCAAGTTTTGGTCAAGATACATCATCCTGCGGTGGAGTGTCGTGAGTCATTGAGTCATAATGTGTTTAGGGTTTCCCTTTAGTAGAGTAAGTTTTGTGGGGTCCATGTTGATAAATAGGGGCAATCTCAAGATAGACAGGACAAAGACTACTCTACATCTTTCTTTCATCCTACTTCTAAATTGAAGTGCCTGAAAACACCACTTGGCTATGGTGATTCTTTGATTGGATCTCTCTCTCATTCATTGATCAAGGGAAGATTGTCTAGATTGGGGTTGGGCACTTAAAAGTTATCGCTTGATGTAAAGAACAATGCATATCCCTTTCAGAGGTGTCTACACTAAGCGGTAAATGATCGACCACAATATGCGTTCCATTATCATGGGTAAGGATTGAACACCCGACCTCATGGCTAAACGACGAAGTGAGTGAACCACTATGTCACACCTTGTGGTTTAGTAGTTACTTTTATAATATACTCTAAAGTGGAAATCTATTTTGATCAAATAAAAAATTATCAATTGTAAAAGAAAAGTAAATATGAGATTGAACCCTAATTTGGGAAAATAAGGGATTATAAAATAATTGGGTATTTGAACCCTAATTTGAGGAGAATAAGAAGAGGATTTGAGTTGTAGAATATGAACCCTAATTTGATTGGGATGATTGAAAATTTGGGTTAATTTGGGAAATTGGAATAAATTTGGGGGAATTGATTTTGTTATTTAATTTAGGGTTATTTTTTGTTAATTGGGGTAGTTAATCTGATATGTAATTTATATTTAATTTTTAAATTTTAAAAAAATCCATGTGAGCTCATTTGGCCCGGTCAGCGATCCAAATCATCACTCGCCAGAGCTCCGGGCTCAAGTGAGGACCTGCTCCAAACGATTCACAAAGAAAAGGAGCTTTTTCAATAAGTTTTTTGGCGAAGGAACTAGGTGAGACGACAACACAAATACAATGACCAATTTGAGGATTAACCCTTTTTAAATTAATAAGATATTATTATTTGGATAGAAGATAACTTTTTTGTTATTTTATTTCTTTTGAAATTTAAAATAATTAAAATTGACTTAAAAGAATATTCTATTAGCATCTATTTGATGAGTTAAAGGGGGTAGGGGTGGATTGTGGATTTTGTTGGGCCATGAGATGCTTCCTAGGTTAGAAGGAAAAAATGTTCAACAGTTTATAAATGAGATGACTTGTACACCAAGTGAAAAATATGATGTCTAATTCACTTAGACCATATGCAATGGTGAGTTCAGAGAGATGTTGAGAGTTGTTGAGTGTTTGTAGTGGTTGTTGAGGGTTTGTTGAGGATGAGGTGGAGGAGTGAGATGTTGAGAGTGTTCAACAAAGTTGAGAGGGGTGCTCGGTGCCACGTGGCAGCTTCTGAATGGTAGACGCCAGACGCGTGGGAGACACGCGCAGACAGGGCGCGTGAGGTGCCGTCGGCAGGAGAGAGAACCTGAGTGGAGATTGGGTTGGGACGCGTGGCGACTTCTGATTCGTCCGCCAGATTTTTTGTTTTTAAAAAGTTTTAAACTGAATTATCTTGTTAAAAAAAAATTGAATTTTTTTTTAACCAAAATTAATAACTTTTTTTCCTCTATAAATAGAGACTTGGTTCGTTTGATTTGGACACAGAAAAAAAACCAAGTTTTTCACCATCTTATTATCTTTCTATTAGCCTTTGTTTTGAAATGGATCTCAACAATCACCATTTCAACACCCAGAATTCTTCTAACTACTCATATAACTACCAAAATCCCAACAATTATCAAGATCCAAATCAATTTCCCAACCAACGTCCTCAAAATCCCAACCATTATCAAGTTCCAAATCAATTTTCCAACTATCGTCTTCAACACCCCAACAATTATCAAGATCCAAATCAATTTTCCTACCAACGTCCTCAAAATCCCTTCAATTATCAAGATCCAAATCAATTTTCCACCCAACGTTCTCAAAACATACATAATTTAGGTTTTGCACCAAATTCCTACCAGTCATCCTTTCATCCATCTTATTGATCTATGAGATATCCATCTCAAACACCCCCGTGTAGTGGTTATATGCCAATGGTGAATGAAAAATTTTCGAGTGTTGATTCACCTGAATTTCCCGAATTTTCAACACAAATGACTCTTGGTGGCATGACAGCTGCTAATCAATTCACTCCAAATCAAGAGGATTCAACTCCTAAGAGCAAGAAAACCCCATCAAGAGGATTCAACTCTTGTTAAGTGTTTATTGTTTTAATTTAATTTAAAACAATAATTGCAATTTTATGTAAATAATAAAAACAAAAATATAAAATTAAATAAAAATATGAAATAAAAAAGTGGTGGGGTAGGGTGAGTGGTGGGGTAGGGTGTTGAATGAAAAACCATTGCAGTAGGTAAAAGTTGAAAGAGTGTTGAATTTGAGAGAGAATATAATGTGGAGTGTTAGGAAGAAAAAAAGTGGTGTTGAGAGTGTGTAATTTAAACAAACCATTGTACATGGTCTTATGTTGTTTGCACGTAATCAAATGTGGAGCTCTCGTAAAATTTTAAAATCTCATGGCCCAACAGATTTTAGAGAAGAATGATGTTGTGTGTATATTACTTGTGTATTATTTCGAAATAATGATTGAATGGAGTATAGATTTAGATAAGAATGATGTTGAGCATTATTTGTTAACCAATCTTAAAGTGTGTGCCTATATATATTACTCTGAG
Source organism: Lotus japonicus (assembly GCF_012489685.1). NCBI lineage: Eukaryota > Viridiplantae > Streptophyta > Magnoliopsida > Fabales > Fabaceae > Lotus > Lotus japonicus. The sequence continues at coordinate 13,793,408 of NC_080044.1, forward strand.
TTTTGATTCATTTACCCCTCACTTACTTTTAAAGCTCATTTCCTCTTCATGGACTATCTCTCAATTTTTTTCATCATACCACTTCTCGTTCTTCTGTACATGTCTCTCTCTGGGTGTAGATGTGATGTGAAAGAAGTGTCAACAAAATATTTTCTTGATCATTTTATTGATAGAGAAATGCTAACAACACTCTATTTCACACCCTCTTTTTTATTGGTCAAAATACATGTAGAGTCCATTAAATTATATGAGTCTCATTTCCAATTTAATGAAACCTACATAAAATTTAACGAATAAAAAAATAGTGTTAGAAAGAAAATGTCAGAAAAGTATTATTGATAGCACGACTTCTCTTCATTGAAATAGAATTTATAAAATATTTACTTGTCGCATTTCTACACCCTTGCCTTGCACATTCATTTTAAGAGTAGTTTAGCCTTAGTATGTGTAATTTGATTTGATTTTTCCTAACTTCTTAAAATTACAATTCCACAAACAAATCTACTTGCCTTTCAACATGATGCTGCTACCCACAAAATGACAAAACCTATCAGGAATGTCAAAGAATTGGCCCTGGAAAAAGAATGCAAAGGCCATACCATTTGGCAACGGTAGATATATCATATATACATGTAGATTGTAGAATATGGAAAAAAGTTACACCCTCACTCCCCTTATAGTCTCATAGGATGAGGAAGCACCCACTCACTCCTCTCTCATCTCAGACTCAGACTATTGGAAACGACAGAAAACACAGTGTATCATCCGTATGAGCAAGCAAAAAGAAAGTAACATTACACAGCACAGAAAAGAAAAGCAAAGAAAAGCGCATGCATCGAAACCACAAGACCCTCAAACAAGCTAAACCCCCCATTCTCCTCCTTTATCGATACTTTTTCATAATTGTTTGCTGTCTTGTCTCACGCCAACATACGATGTATGCCTTCTCTCATGTTTCTTTAATGGTCAAATTGATTACTAATAGTTGATAGCTAACAAATTCTTATATAGAAAAAAAAATATATGTAAAATGTCAGTTAAGTTAGTCTTTATATACATAATTTAGTTTATATAAGAAGGATTAGTCCCTGCAGATACTAGTTTAAACAACGTTTTATCTAATCATAATTGATTGTAGAAATCGCAGGGTGTATTTATTAAACTAGTGCGATAACCCGTGCGTTGCACGGAATTTTATGTTGGATTTTTTTATTAAATAAATTAGTTTTCATATATATGTAATTTTAAATTATAAATTAGTTAATTGTGTATAAGTCAACCGTGTAATAATTTATGAAGAGAAACATGAAATAAATAAATGAAATTGTGTTGAATACATCAAACATTTCTAAGAACTTCCTTAAACACTACATTTACAGTATTGGTTTGTTGTATGCCCAACTGATCTAGTATACAAAGTTTAAGACTCTTTCTTGAGAGAGAGAGAGAGAGAGAGAGAGAGAGAGAGAGAGAGAGAGAGAGAGAGAGAGAGAGAGAGAGAGAGAGAGAGAGAGAGAGAGAGAGAGAACTACATATAACTGACCATGAGTGAAGACAGACCTCGAAAGGAAGAGCTCAACCTGAGATAGTGTTTGTCCTTGACTTTTGTTTATGGTCATCACAAAGCATACTGCAATTGGAAACTGTCTTCTTCTGAATTTAATTTGAAATTTGGAATTAGAAGGAACCAAGCTCATTCTTGAAATATGCACTTTTTCATTAGCATTTGTTCCCTTGATAATAGTTGCACCAATAACACGTCCATCAAGTTCATCCACAATTAACTCGGCTCCATTGCATAAACCTGCTGCTTGATCTATATTTCTCAAAAGCATGATTGAAGTACCAACTTTCAATAATAATTTATGGTTTGGGCCTGAACTTTTAGTGTCGTTCAAAAATTCTGTGGTAAACCACTCACCTCGGATTTCAGAATCCTCATTAAATCGCAAGGCATAGTCGGAGCTCAGATATTCATGTTCTAGTGCAGCTATTATGTCAAACATGTAAGTGTTTATCATTTTAACAACCTCTAGTGTAGGGGCCAATATTGCTCTATCATGAAAGAAGTGCGAGTCTTTCATTTTGTGCGTAAGGTCGGGATATGTATATTTAATCAATTCCATTAATGGGTCAAGACTAATTGGGATGAGCATATCTAGCAGGATTTGAACATCATACTCTCCTGCTCCGGAATCAGGATGATCGCCATTTCCAATTTTAAGAATCCAATTTGCAAACTCTTTGATTTTTTTTGCTTCATCAATCGTCTTAGCTGCGGTTAGCTGCATGTGCTTAGACAATTTCATGACTTTGCAATGCTTCCACAATGATGAAGAGTTTACAGTAGATTCCACAACTTCCTGACGGCTTCCTCCTGACTGATATTGAAGACGGTGTAGACGACTGTGTTATTATTTGATTAACACGAATTGCTTTCTCTTCGAGTCTTGAGAAAAAAAAATACATATTAGTAACTTATGCTACTTTAAAGTATAAAATGAAATAAGCGCATGACACCAAAATAAGGGAAAACTAACCTTCTCCTGTAATCATGTATATGTTCATCATCTTCATTGATAATCAATTCAGTGCCATCAAATGCATTTGATATGCCTTTTACATCTGAAGAAATTTCGACATGAGAACAGGATATATGATAATCAATCACATTATAAATGAAGGGATTATTAAATTACCAAAATAAGACTTCCTTTTGCACAGTATGATGATAACCAGATGGTTTGGATCATCATTTTCAAGGTATTCAAGCAATGTGGTGGCATAATGACTCCACAAAGTACATACTATTTGATTTTTCTTACATGTAAGTGGTTTATATGTTAAATTAAACACTTTTATATAACTACAAACATTGTTGAATAGAGATCCACTTACTCCAAATCTTCTAGGACTACATCTATACGCTTTAGGGTTCCTCCTTCCTTGTCTTTCTCCTTTGATTCATCCTTCTGCAAGTCATGTCCTATAACATCTAAATTTAAAGATAAACAAATAAGAATTGATAAGTTATTTTCATGTGTAAATTAAGATCATCGGATAAATATTAAAAAAAAAACTAAATACGAAGCAATGAGTTTCAAGTTAGTTGGCAGCTAATATCTGTGCTGCTTCTTGTAGCTTAGTGTCCTAATTTTTACATCCTCTTTGAAGCATTGTATCTGTCCATGTGCTTTTTATTTGGCAGAAGAAAGGTTATTGTTCTAGTGCAGTTAGGAGGCACTTATCCTATTCTATGAGCTTTTCTAATTCTTCTCCTCTCAAGGGTTATTATTATTTACTCTTTCTGCATCATTGGAGACCACGATATTGGCTCTCTACAGTGCAACGTGTAGATTTAATAGGTTGGTATGGATTCCTATAATTTAAAAATTAAATGGATTTTGATGTCCCCCTCTTTGTTTGTTCTTCATATTCCTATATCCTAGAAATTAACTCATAACTTGTCATCAAGATATAAATATTAATGTGTGTGGGTCAAACTGCATTGCAAGCATTTCCATAGCAAAATTTAAAAATTGAGAACGCAATTTAAGTCAGTTAGAAGGTAACAATGAGAAGAGTGATTAAATCAATATGCGTGAGGAAGTCCTTTTTTATGAAATTCAATTGATCTTTAGCTTATTAATGATTAAAAAAAGTTTATCTAACAGCTTCAAATGATCTTTAGCTTATTACAAATTACAATCATATTCTTCTTCTCAAAAGAAGACGAAGAGTAGAATAATTCAAGAGTGATAAATTGAAGAAGACACGTGGAACATGATAACTGAGCGATAAATTAGACATCATAAGTGAGGCATAGTAATGCAATGAGAATGTACAATGCATCTGCATCCACTTTTCCAAATAGATGACAATTTTTGAAATCTTTCATCAGCTGATTCACTTTCATCTTAAAAATGCGAACTAAAATATATGGACGCTCATTTGGCCGAGATCCTCTTGACTCAACAAACAATTTGATTTCTGGTCAATTGGTATTGCATGTCATAGCTATGAACAAATTTGGGTATCCAAATCTCTTGCAAATTACTGTCATAGTGTCTTGACAATATTTGAACATGTATCGCGTGCTTCCCATATATGAAGCTGGCAATATGATGCGCTTTCCAGTTGCTGCAGCTTCGGTCTAGCCCCTAGAGAACGCTTCATGTAATCTATAATAAACCTCAGATCTGATCTTAATTTGATTATATCTCACCTAATTTAACCGTTGAGATTCTGTCATGAAATATGCATCAACGATAAATTGTTGAAAGAGTCGTCCAGTGCGGACTACACTGGTATATTCAATGCATCTATCCTGAATACGAAAAACAACAAAGCCTTTAAGAGTAACCGTGTGTCTTTTGTTATATTGATCCTCCACGACAGGTTCCTTGTACGGGAGTCTGCTTGATAGTCATATTCTCCATATGGAAATAACAAAGGATAATGCAGGGGGTGTAAGAAACATGATTCTCGTACAACCTTGTGAATATACCTGTAATGTCCTGTACAACAACATCTTGTTCGCAGTCTAAATTATTAAAGTCTCTCACAATCAAAACAGTCACTATATTAACACCAAGAAATTGTATAATTTTGATCTAATTTTTGTAGGGTACGAAACGAACCTAACATGATGCAATCTGTTTAATGTGTCGTTAAGAGTATCGTAGATATACAGCTCCCAATCTTGTGGTAATTTTGTCCACTCAAAATGAATTGCAGAGGTCCACCACCATCATTTCATGGAGACTCAACTTTACCACCCATTGACGTAAAAGAAAATAGATTGTTGTATGCTCTTATATTTTCTTTGAAGTGTATAGACATTGGATCGACTCCAGTCATTAGACTAAACAATAAATCAGGTGGTCTTTGCAAGAAAGGTAGTTGCACTTTTCATTTTAAGTAGCATAATGAAAACTCTGAATTTGGAGTATTTTTAGATTTCTCACTTGTTTCCTCATACTACATCGTTGCAAAACAGAAGGAACACTCATGTCCTGGCTCACTAAAGTTCAACAGTACTAACTAATAATGATGTTGTAAATCAAAAACTAATATTTATTTAATTCACAAAAATTTATATGCTCAATCATATCCATTTTAAAACCAATCTAATATTAATTATATTTTAAAAAAATTATATACTAATAAAATTCAAATTTTAAAATCTAAAATTCATATTCTCCCCCTTCTGTAGCTTGACATATTTTCAACTAAGAATCCTTTATTGGCTAGAAAAATAATTAATGTGCTATTATTTCCTATTTATTTTTAATTACTATTTTCAAATTTCATATACATGTGGAGAGAAATTCAATATTATGTTTCATGTGAAATTCAAATTTCTCAAAAGGTATTGAATTAAAAAAAACTGTATAATTTCAAAATTATTGGAACCAGGTAACTGATTTCAAATTTTTAATTTATTTTTTCTTTGAATTTTTTCTTTAAAAATTATTAATGATTAATTTTATAAATAATTTCGAATTTGAATAATTTTACATTAATTTATGATCTTCCAAACCTGTCTAGTTGACTAATTTTACATTAAGTATTATTAAATTGATTTTTTTTTGAAATAATGAGATTCTTAATCAATTAAATTTCAGACTAAAAATAACGTGAATAACTTTTCATATAATTATAACATATTAAAACATGCTATTTATAACCTATTAATTAAAAAACTGCTATTTATGACCTATTAATTATTCAAATTCGAAATCCACTTAATGAGTTAATAATATTTTAATGTTCTTGAAAAATTTGGAGTGGTTGAAAATAATACTTAGTTAAATTAATCCTTACTTTTTTAGTTTTTAAAAGTATTACTATGTTTTACGCTTGAAGTGTTAAAAAAAACTAAAAAAAAATCCTAGCTTTAAAATAAAAACTTTTATTTTGAGTTAATAATATTTTACATTTTTTTGGAAAATTTTGGAGTAAACAAAAATATTAATGTATTTAATGCGATTATAAATAGTATAAACCTCAAAATTAATGGGCTAGAAAGAATTCGAAGAAATTAGATTAATTAATTGAATATGGTCAAAATTTATGTTTTCCTCTTGTAAAAAAAAACCTCAAAATTAATAGGTTAGAATTTTTCTTTTGAAGGAATGAGTTTTTTTTGTTTTAGAGGAAAAATGAATGACTTAGAAAGTGACATGAGCATAAATTTCTAGAAAATGAGGTAAGTCAAATATGAAGAGTGGGATTTCAAAACATAAATTAAGAAATGAAGAATAGAGGCACCCGAAGTAAAAGCAAGTCTGATTGCCGCGGGACAAAGAAATCATAGAGGAGAATAAGACTGCAAAAACTCAACGAAATTCGAAAAGAAAGGTTAAAATGCATGAAACAAAAAAGTAGTTGAATACAAAGGTACCTAGAAGAAAAAACACTCGTGGTGTATGCCAATATAGTTGAGAATAATTCAATATATAGTGTGTAAGTGAACCAAAATGAATAGGATAATAAGGCATAATTTTGAAATTTAGGGATTTGAATGGGGATTGAGAATTTTGAGTCAATGATTTAATTTTTTAATTTATTGAGTCATCAAATTGGATCAATGAAAAGTCATCAATATGGACCAATCAAAAACATACATTTGAAAAATCGTTTTAACAACCAATAGAAGAAAAACATGTGGCATTTAAGTTGCATCAAACAAAGTTTAAGAAATGTGTTAGTCTAGAAAAAGTCCACCTTTAATTCCTCACCAATTGTGATTATTTTGAACGGATACCAATGGGGTCCTTCAGATTCATTTCCCACACAAAACATATTGTTGTAGCTTTCTGCGTAGAATATCTTTGCTTCGCACGCAAAGCTTTAAGAAATGACCCATTGTCCGATTGCCCCATTCTCTTTACACCAATATTGGTACAACGACTTGACCTTCCTGCAATTCCCTGCAAGAAAGAAAGAGAGATTATAAATAGATCTAACAAAAAGTTTTTGGAAAATAAAAAATGAAAGAAAGAGCACATAAAATCTATGATGAATAACAAATAAGCAGTAAATATATCCACACCGCAAAAAATAACTCCTTTAAACTTAGCAATTCAATATAAAGAAATGAACCAAATACATTTTAGTAATACATCTCAATATGATAAACTAAACCATGAAATCCTTATGGTTTCTGAAACCATAAAAACTAAAACACGGAAGAAGAGGTTTTCTCAAAGGTGATGGGTATTGTGTTGGCGGTTGAATTGTTATGATAATGTCAATTTATACTACTTTGATTACGTAAAGGCGGGATTAATTGAAACAAAAAATTTAAAATTTTTCAATCAAAAACACACTGATTTCGTTAGCTAATTTCCATATTTAACAATGCTACATATTATTGTTGTTGACTTTTAGTAATAAAACCATTTTCTTTACATAAAAAAAAAGTTAAACAGGTAAAACTTGTAAACGCGTGGAAAAAAAATGGACCACTGTGTTATATTTTCAATTTTATTCAATGTTATTAATTTGCCATTAAAGATTATTGTAATCACATATGTAATTGATTCAAATTTTAAACCAATATTAATAATTATTTTGTAAACAATGAGGCCTTGAAAGAAATTTCCACAATCACGTAAATCTTGCATTGATTCAAATTCTGAAATTAAGGGGGGATCGACATAACACTGATTTCGTAAAAAAAAAAAAAATCTGAAAATGTAACGGTTAATAATTTTTTTTTTTGACTATGAAAAATTAAATGTAATATACCATGATTAACGGTTAAATTGTGGACCATTCTGAAAAATTCCATATTTGTGATTTTCATTAATGCATACATCAAAAAATTATGAATTTACTTATTTAATGATTAATGTTGTAATTAATGTCGACCAATAAAAAATTAAGGATTTGGACTAATAAAAAATGGACATGTGGAAAATCAAGTAAAACAACCAATAAAAACATGACATGTGGAAATTATAAAGCATTATGACCCACTTTGATGGATGAGCTTTATATATTATTAAGATTTAGAGACGAATTTACTTACGTCCAACACTTTCAGGACCATTTAACCGTTCATTGTTCTCCAATTCCTATTCCTCTACACCTCTCTTCGGTCAAAGACAGAGGCTTGTCACAAATCACAATAGTAGTAACCATTAAATACACATACACTACCCTGCTATAACTCATACTCTGTGTTACTAATGCCACCAACTGCATGTACATGTCTTTAAATTTTAATCAACCACAACACCTGTCTCCAGAATAATCTTGTACGCTTCTTTAATTCCTTCTCCTATTTCATGCTCTCTTCCTTTAAGGCGATAGGTGACCTTCTTCAGTTCTGGTAGATACAAATTTAAGTTATGACCTTACCATTGACATGATAGAAAAATGATAAATTGTGCTTCACGTTTCCATGTTAATTTATTAAGAAAATTCCCTAACTAGTTATATAGGATTCTGATTTCTGAAGCACAAACTGCTACTTCAACTGCAATAAAAAGTTGTGTGATTAATTAGCTGAAAAACAGGCTAGAAGTTAATTAACCAAGGGATCATTGAGGGTATTTCATAACTTGTTGCTTCAATTAGTTCAATCATTTATCTCTACCAGCCAAGACTACCATGATGGCACATCATATTGTCCTTTTGGTTTAACATTGTCAAGGATGTCCTATGTCCTATAAGCAATTAATTATGGCCATTATTAGCATAACACAATGTATTAGCACACGTGCCTAACTTAAAATCCAATGTATGTGTACACGTGTATAAGAGCCCCACACTGACTCGCTTTGTTCCCTTTACTGGTTCAATTTTTTTTACCAAATTAGTATCAGTCACAGTGATTAAAAGTAACTGTACGTGTTAAATTAAAAGTTTGATCAATGAGACCCTCATTCTTAAGAAGATGTTTAGTCTTTACCACACAAGTGTTGGAATTGCGTGAATAGTTTAATAAAAATTTGAAAATTATTAACTTTTGAGGATGGGGTTGTTGACGTTAAAGATGATGGATCCGTAATGAACCAAGCTATAGGCTACAAAAAGTACAGTGGCTTCTCAATATAGCTAAGCAACTTTTTACATGAAAGCTTTGATTAACAAATAAAAAGTCAATGTACGGTTCTAATTAATTAAGGACAATGGTGGTCGCTGTTTGATAACTTGATTCTGTAAATAAGCTATCGAGGTGGATGCATGCGCTCTCTGCTTTGCTTATCCCTACTTGCTGTACAACTGCATAGGCTCGTAATTAATTAGTACTAGTACATTGAAGATGTTATCTTGTACTGACAGCAAGAAAAAAAAGTGAACCAAACGAATGGACCAAACTTGGTTAATTTGACCACAACTAGTAGTATCTCTTATGGGAAGCAATTTTGTTGAATATTTATGAAGTGAGAAATAGATAGGCTTAAATATGTTAAAGGTCCCTCTTAAATAGGGGTCATTTGGTTAAGGCCCCTACAAAATTTTTTGGGTGGAATAAGCCCCTAATGTGAAAATAATATATAGTGATAAACCCCTGTCGTGAGGTTCCGTTTAATTTTTGATGATTTTGCAAACGATGCTGACACAGATTATATTTTGTGAAAATTATTAGGGTGCCATGTAAGTAAATTAGGGTTGAAAAAATAAAAAAAATAAAAACCCAAAGTAAAAAACCAAGTAAAATCCCCAAACGTACTTAGGGTTTTTACTTTGGGTTTTTATTTTATTTTTATTTTTTCAACTCTAATTTACTTACGTGACACCTTCTTGAATTGAATAATTTTCACAAAATATAATCCACGTCAGCGTCGTTTGCAGAATCATCAGAAATTAAACGAAACTTCACGGCAGGGGCTTATCACTGTATATTATTTTCACATTAGGGGCTTATTCCACCCAAAAAAAATTATAGGGGCCTTAACCAAATAACCCCTATTTTAGAGGGACCTCCAACATATTTAAGCCAAATAGATATAATGTTTCAAATGATATTTAGAATTATAATGCATGTAAGTATATACTTCTGATAAAGATTAAGACTCTGTTTGGCAAATGATCTTTTCAACTAGTTTAAATTTGACTAACTTAATGCTAGCTCAAAAGCTATTTTCAAGTGTTTTGTAAAAGAACTTGTTGGTGAGGTAGCTTATAGCTCAAAACTTAAACTAATTAAATTTATTCTCATTTTTATTTTTATCGTTTTCATAAAATTCCATTATTATCATTTTTCATATTTTTAAAAAACTAAAGCCTAATTATTATATTTTTCTATTAGACTCATTTTCTCTATAGTTATCTCGTTGCACTCGCCTTAAGAATTTTATTAATTTACAAAAATTTAAGTTTACTTTTCTGAATAAAAATATGAATTTATTTGTATAATCCTATTGAATCTAACAAAAAAATGAAAAATAAAATTATATTTTTTAAGATGATAGACAATTTAAATAAATTTAAATTTTAAAGAGAAAATTATTTTTAGATTAGTCTCATATTAGGGTGTAAATAAAGTAATACTAAATATAAAAATAATGTTGCCGATATTTGGACCCTGTGATTCTTGACATACATGATACATGTTTAGTGGCAGTCCAACCGCCGCTGAACGTAAAATGTAAAAAAAATGTTTAGCGGACGTTTTAACCCGCACTAATTAATAAAATATCTCAACTTTTGTGGCAGTCAATATAGTTTCATAAACCACTAACCGGGATCATTTTATAACAACTTTGTAGATTTATGGTGATCTCAAACCCTCACTAAAGGTGTGTTTGCAATTTTTTTATGCTAGGTTCGTGTTTAGAGGCGGTCAATGCATATATGTTGCACGTCGAAAACCAAGTATGTTTGGCAATCATTCTAAAAACAGTCACAAAAGTATGTCTCTTTAGTTATGTTTGTATTTGGCAAACCTTGCCGATAAACTAGTTAAAAGCTCATAAATTCGCTAGCTGAAATTGATGACATTTTACCGTATCAGTTTATCTTCAATTTTAACTTTAGTTTTCAACTAGCTTATAATTAGTTTTCATCTTATATCTTTGAGTTAACTTATCAGTTAGATATTGCCAAAAGAGCCTAATAACCCTCACACTAAGACTTTTTTCTATACAAATGAGTTGAACTTTGAAACCTAAATGGGTAAACCAAACACAAGTTATTACACTGTTCTCCTTCTGTCCATTATGTTTCAAGTCTTACAATTTCTCATACCAAAATTTAATTGCAGCATCAGTTTTGTTTCACAGATAAGTTCAGTAAAAAAGAGCTTTGACTCTTATTTTCTAGGTAAGCACCAAGACCCTTGTTTGTATAATCATCCTCAACTTCTTTTTAGCCACTCAATTGTATTGCACGATAAAGGGCCTGAATTGCCAGCAAAGAAGAGATAAAACTTGCATTTTTCTTTGCCTGAGTGAACAGATCCGTGGAGATTTCCCCCCTACCTTTCCTTTCTTTCTTTGTTAAATGCAAGGCTCCTCCTATATTTCTACCACTACCTGCTTTCTCTTCTTTTCTTTCTGCACTTTTACGGCTCAAGCTGCGAGGCACAGTGAGAGAGGGAAAGCAGTGTAATCCAGGCATCCAGCACGAACCCAAACTTTGAAATAAAGAAGGGAATATGCTATCTTCTGCTGTGCTTTTTACTGTGAACAGTGTTGATTTTTTTTTCTTTCTATTTTTGTTTAAGTTGGCTATAAAAATATGTCACTTTATTAAATCAAGATTTATATAGATTAAATATGATTCTGCTCCCTGAAAAAGTGAAAATATAGTGATTAGTTGGTTTTAATCCCTGAAAAAATTTCTTTGTCTTTAATCTGTTAATATATATTGTTATTTGTTTTAGTTTTTTCCATTAAGTTTTAGTTATGTGACTCACAATGACTTACATTTTATATGTAATATGTTTTTATCTGATTTAGGATAGTGGGAGTCATCCGTTTATATAACTCAATTATTATCGATAAATTTTGCTTACATATGACATATACAATTCGCATAAAAAAAGTATAGGTAACACCGAGTTGTGTAAATAGATGGGTCTCATGCCAAATCAAGTAAAACATTAATAAGGAAGTTGGTAAAGTAACACATCATTACGTAAACCACAGAATCAAAAGTTAACTAAAAGAACTAAAATAAATAATAATATATGCTTTTGGATTAAAACTAAGAAATATTTTTTTCAGAGACTTAAATCAATATTTTCTATATTTTCATGGACTAACAACATATTTAAGTCTTAAATAAATGCTAAAAGGCAGGATCTTATTTAGTTTGCAAACAACAAGCCTTAAGAAACAAAAATAACATTTGCATTAACCTAGTAATTAGAAGTCAACTAATCTTTATTAACTAATTGATCATCAATTGTTGAACCACAATTAATTTAGTGTTAATCCATCTCGTTGAGACTAATTAAAACTCTGTACTTTGTATTCCATTTATAAGGTTCAGAAATTGACCTCAATGCTATTTCCTCCCAAGTCAATTAGCATATAAAATTGACCTTGAGCTAGTTGTTGCCATATCATCACTTATTATAGCATCACAACTTTTTTTTGGACCATGACCCGTGACTCATTCTAAAGAAGAAGAAGGCAAAAAGAAAAAGTTAATATTTGAGATTATGGACCATTTGCATTTCCCTGCAAAGAGAAAAAGGTTAAATTATACTGGCATGGCCAGTTTAATATTCACTAAATGGCAAATTGGACAGCAAAAACAATAATGTGAATATGGGGAAAAGAATGACTTTTTTCAAGACAATCAATCCTTTAAGCCAGGTTTGGCACAAAGTCTGAACAAGTTCAGAATTTATATTGATGAAAATTGATAACTCAAATATTCAAGTATTACAAAATCATATAGAGAACTACAGAGATTATAAGTAATTTAACAAATTATTTGCTAATAGATGATTTTGAGAAACAATTGTTTTAAATTTTTTAATTAAAAACTAGAAAAGTCAATTATTTGTATAAAATAAATCAATTCAAAGGAGAAATTTATAGGCTAACCTTTTTCCTAGTGGTTTTTCTGATTTAGCAGTCCATGAACCTGCTAAGTGCTAAGTGGAAGGTCATGTTTAGTGTCTTTTCCAGTGTCTTTTTTTTATTAATCAGATTTCAAATTTCCTATTCGTGGATCAGATTATCTGACCACACGCAATGGTGGTACTTCTGTCCTCTTGTAAGTTTCTAATTTTCCATTTCCTGTATTTTTTTTTTGCTGTATTTTTTTTATTTCCTCATTGATTTAGTAGGTTTTTGTTATATGTGTTGAAATAATTAGACATTTTTTTTCAGGTTAGACATAAAATTAAATCGCCCCCCTAATATACACAAGAATTTTGTTCAAGGTTGCATCTCCCCATTTTTTTTAAAGTTTATTTAGGTTCACTAAATTATATAAATTTTACTTTCAAATTTAGTGAGACTTCATGGATTTTAACCAATTAAAAAGAGGGCTAGGAAGAGTATTGTTGGTACTATTTTTTTTTTGTCTTAACTAATGTAATCTCACAGCCGATAGTCGTGAGACTAATCTATCGTTCAACGATTAATGCACTAAACAGTATAGACCTGATTAATGATTTTCTTCCATTCATAAGAATTGGAAATCGCGCTCAACCACTTGCTTAAGGAATGAAGTGTTGAACTACTATAATTCTTGATTTATTAGTACTTTTCAAAACTTATGATATATCTTAACCCCAAACACAAGACCACCTTCTAACATAGATTTCTATCGATAAAAACAATTACATGTAAGTACGTTTTTATTTGGACTCGGGCCAGTACAGTTGATGAAGTTCACAATGGGCCAAAAAACGGGTAACAAGCCTGAGGTCAGGCCTGATATTTAAACAGATAATGGGATGGGTTAATTAATCCACCCATTTTCTTCATAGGATGACAATGGGTTAATTCACGTGATGCAAAACCATATTTCTTCCAACAATGATTCATAGGGACCTCCAAACCATATTTTTTTCGCCTGTTTTATTTAATTTTCTTATTGGACTTACTTTTGAGACATTCATCCAAAATATTGAGACTTGAAAACGGAACTTCATGGAACCAAACATCAAGCTCTACCACTAAACCACCAGTTAGTTTGGTTATTAGAATCGTTTTTTAATTATTATATGTTAACTTTATATAGCATTTAATTTTATTACAATTTAAATAGATAATGTTATTTAAAAACAATTATTAGAGGTCCATTTTTATTATTTATCCAGGGCCTCCAAAATGTCGGGACCGGCCCTGACATCATATATCACACTTATCACTTATCTCTCATTTTTTCATATATCTCTAGTAGTCTACACTCTTTAGGTGCAGGGTCATGAACAATGCAGGACTATTTAGGCAATAGCCTTAGGCCCCCAAAATTAGTAGTTATATAATATATACTACTGAGATTTAAGAGAGAGGTGATGGAACAATGAAAAATTATGTCATAAAATTTTTATCTTCAACTTATATATTTTTTATAAACCAAAATTTGTGAATTGGAGGTACAATGGATAATTTAACCCAACACAAATATGAATGTATAAAATAGATAGAAATTAGAGTTGGTTCAAAAATAATTGCCGCACTACAATAATAATCGTTTAACCTCACCAACATATAAGAAATCCTACAATGTCAACTCATCCTTATGGCAATATACATCATTAAGGGTTTTGATTTATATTCAATATTGAAATAACTAGAGAAGTATTGACAAAAGAAATTAGCACTCTGATAGAGGTATCGAACTATATTCAAACTGTAGATTTTTTCCATATATATGTGTGTGCACGTGTGTGTGTCGTGCGTGCAAGTCGTGCGTGTGTATTGTCAATATAACTTTATTGCCAAACCATGTAATTGCTGATGTTGAAAGAAGTTTTTCTCCGTATTGAAGGTCAACAATGCTATAAGATAGATTGAATGTGTTAACTATTTTATCTATTGAAAGTGAAATATTTTAATTATAAAAATCTGATAAATGATTTCGCAATTAAAAGATTAATATAAAAAATTGATACTCCCTCCGTTCCAAAATATAGGTTGTTTAAGGTTATTTACATTGTTTAAGAACTCATTAATTAATAAATATTGTGATTGAAATACCCCTATTTAAAGTTGTGTTATATTAAGGAGAAAGAAATGCTATTATTGGTTAATTGCATAGTACGAGTTGTGATAGGTGAAAATTGGAGGGGATAATTAAAAGATATAATATTAGATGAGGGTATATAAGGAAGAAAGAGAGCAAAATGCTTTGGTTTTACAAAACAACTTATATTTTGGAATATAGTACAAATCCTATGATATTTTAATTTTTTAAAGATTTTTTTCAAAAAGTCACTAATATTTTCGCCTTAGACCTCAAAATGTCTATACACGGCTCTGATCTTCAAGTTCACCTCCTGAACTGCTACCCTCATGCTTGGGGTTGTTGACTTGGTAAGGTCCTCTAGAAATTACTACCTTTGTTCCTATTTAACTATCCGGGAAGAGAAGAATATTAAGGAGAGCAATTAATGTAGTTAATTTTCAGAAAATTATTACTTGTTTTCCTATTTTACCCTCTAAAATGTGTTTTATCTTTCCTCATTTATTGCTCCTACAATGGCACTATTAGGAAAAACATCATTTATTGCTCTCTTGATATGCTAAATGGACAGATATATAGGAACAAAAGAATTCTTTAAAGTAGACAGTTAATAAGGAACAGAGGTAGTACCATGTAACAATTGAAGAATTAACGAATTGGTGAGGAATGAATTTGAGTAACAAAAAGTTACCAAATTAAAGTAACCAAAATAATAAATACAAAAACAGTCATTACCTTTCTTTTCTCTTATGAAGAAATTTTTGAAGTGAAGCTCTCCTTGGATACGTCATATCTGTTCAGACAAAAGTAGTCGTAGCCTTGAATTAGTGTATGAAATCTTACTAGCTTGGAGTAGTGATTTCTATTTAGGTTCAAATGGAGATAATTGGAATATTAAATACCTGAACCAACAACTTGGTTTCCGGATAGAACATGTGCTAGCTTTATACTTTCGATTCCTTCAATTTTTCACCGGCGACCGGAGCACTGGGGGATTTTTTTCAGAACTGCAACTGGCAGTTGCTAACTTGGTGGTCAACTCCATGACCTCTGTTGCCTTCTCGGGCACAAAATCATCAAATACCAACAATTTTGCGGCATAAAATATTGTCAATTGGGGAGTTTTAGGCCCTGCTGACCTAAATCGAGAGAAAAAGTGGTTCAAGAACATGAATTTCCTATTAAATTTCAGGTCAATTATCAAATAGGTTGTGAAGGGATAATGATGTAACACTCATAAGTCTCATACCTATAAACTAAACAGATCTAGCTACAATAATAATTGTTTAACCTCACCAACATATAAGAAATCCTACAATGTCAACTCATCCTTATGTCAATATCCATCATTAATTTTGATTTATTTTAAGTATTGAAATAATTAAGAGAAGTATTGACAAAAGAAATTAGCACGTATCAAATTATATTAAAACTGTAGATTTTTTCCATATATATGTTTGTGCACGTGTGTGTGTCGTGCGTGCGTGTGTATTGTCAATATAATTATATTGTCAATCCATGTAATTGCTGTTGTTTGAAAGAAGTTTTTCAAAATTAAAATTGTTCAAATCGAATCGAAGGTTAACAATGTTATAAAATAAATTGAATGTGTTAACTATTTTATCTATTGAAAGTGAACTATTTTAATTAAAAAATGTGATAAATGATTTTGCAGCTCAAAGAACTAAAAGATTAATATAAAAAATTGATAAGTTATATGATATATTAATTTTTCAAAGATTTTTTTCAAAAGAAAGTCACTAATATTTTCGTCTTAGGTCCCAAAATGTCTATACACGACCCTGTTTAGGTGTTCAAAAATCTTTATTCTATTTCATCCTAGGCTCTTTTTTATAATAAAAATTCTTACTAGCCTCTTCACCTCAATGTCAAGTCTAATATATGAGCCCTTTAGAAGCTCAACACTTATGCAATGTGGAACATGAGCCCTTTTTGAGATTTTAGCTAATTTTTCCAATAGACTGCACCTTTATCATTCAATGTATTTTGATTTATCTTTTACATTTCTTTCTCTCCTTAGTTATTATAGAATTTTACATTCAATGGAAATATTTTATCTCATATCAAAGAATCCATAGATAGCTAGCATTAGTTTTGTTAATGGCGTAGCGGTCAGTTCAAAAACTGCTATAGCGTTATAACGTATAGCGGGATGACCGTTGCACCAAAGAAGGTGGAGAAAGAAGGAGGAGGAGAAAAAAGGAGGACGAAGGTGGGGGGAAAAAGAAGGAAGAAGGAGGCTAGAGGACGTCGGAGAATTCGTCGGAAGCGTAGTAGCACTCCTCGAAGGTCGCACAGTGGCTAGAGCTTGTCGGAGGTCTCATGTGGCTGACGTCGATGACTAGTGGCTGGAACTCCAAGTTGAAGAAGGAGCATACTGCGTAAATGAAACACATGAAAATGAAACTGAAGGGTTCATTAATTGAAATGGAAAACCCCAAAATACCCTTAAAAGTTTGATCTGATGTTTAAATGTGGGATACTTCGGGGTTTTCGCCTAAGTTGCTTAGGGTTTTTGATATATTTTTCCTCTCACGCCACTCTAAACACAAAACTGGCCGCACTCACACGTGACCATCGCGACACAAAACCCGCGACACTACAGCCTCTACTATTACGATCGACCGTCTGCTAATCCACCACACTACTCCTATGGGGTGCTATTAACAAGTTTGACTAGCATACAATTTTATCGGACTTGAATAACTTCACGAATTGAAGCAATTTCCTTTTCCCCAAGAACTAACTAGATTTAAAGCTTTTGTCAAGCGCACATATTAATTGATTTAAGATAGAAGATCTTGACGACTAAATTATTATTTTAGTTAGTGCCATGACTCACTCGACCTTGAGTGATGAGCCAAATGGAAATCATTATGTAAACTAAAATGGATGATTAGGCTGGGCAAAGCAAAAGCTCCACGTACGAGTTCTCTTGCTGTAGGATGCAAATCAAAGGGTAATGAGTGGCCATTATTTTCCTTCCACTGGGTTGTGTAGTCACAATTGCTGCTTGCAGATATTTGCACTAAGAATAAAACACACATAAGTACCGAAGATTATAATCACCATGAAGGATTGATGCATGCTTGTGCCATCCACCTAACATAAGCTACAACATTAATTGTAAACCTATTAAAAGTTACTCTCAATAATAGCTTTGGCTTTAAGTGAAAGGCATGAAAGCAAAGGAAGGGGGAAAGGGTAGTTCACTTGGTGAGCTAAGGGAATGAAGGGACTTGCAGGGTAAAGGACTAGAGTTCGAATCCTGGTGAAGGAACTAATTTACTAACAATTAACAACTAACATTGGCCTATAAAAAAAAATGAAAGCAAAAGAAGATTAATATGCTTCAAACTTGACTAGTTGCCATGAGGGTTACTAGCATGTCCAAGTTTTTGACAAATCATTACGTCCATTTAGTGGCGGAACTAGGAAAATTAATATGAGGGGGCTAAAATAAAATATGAAACATAAATATTAAGTTTTTTCTTTGGAATGAATTCAAATGTACACAAACATTAAAAATTATATACTCATTGAAAATTTATTATAAGTTATATTAATAATGTTGGAAATTTGCTAGTTAATTTTTTACAAATGTTTCTCTTGGAAAAACATATAAATTTGTCAAAATGGAAGTATTATTAAAAAAAACCTTCTAAGAGAGTTTTGAACCACCAAGAAATATTTTAATTCTTGAACTAATTAATTGTATAAAAGTTATTAAGTATTAATAAGTGAATTTACATAATAGCAGAAAAAATAAGTTTGTCAAAAAGGAAAATTAATCAAAAAAGGACTTGGGGAGGATTTGAAGACACCACCTAGTAATCACAAAGCACAAGTACCAACCACTGGAACAACATATATCATATGATAAAACATGCATCGTCGTAAATATATAACAATTAAACATGACTTTGGGGGGGGGGGGCTGCAACCCTCCCCTGTCTCAACGTGGCTCCGCCACTGCGTCCATTTTTAAATGACCCATATTTGTGCTTGAATTAGCGTTGTTAGAAATTATTTTAAGTGAATTCATTTTAGTAAAAGTGAGTTGATGATGAATAAATGACTTTATATTTAGATAGGAAAATGATTTATATAGAGTAATATTTTGAAATTTATTTATCGAATCTCACATTTGATTATGTCTACAGTACAACCCACGCTTTCTCCAGCTTCTCCGCAAATCTAGAATTAAAATCAGTTTTCTAAGTTGATTACCAAATATCTGAGTATTTTTTTATAATTGTCCACACATAATTCAATGCACCTCAACCCGAGTTCATGTCTCTAGTGTCATTGGATTGTAAGTATTAGAACATCTTCAATGAAGATTTTAATTTGGGATCTTAAAAAAAGATTTGGATCTTGCAAGATCTCACCACTGAAGTTTTTCTACATGACATGAAATCTTAACAAAAACTAAGATCAGTGCCATAGCTCGCTACCTTCAAAAATGAGATCTTAAATAAAATAATTAGGGAATTGTTATTCAGACCCCCCCCCACCCCCACAGCTATTCAGACCGAAGAAATTTTTTGAAACCCGAAATTACCCCTTTCGAACGCACCCTTGTAGTGCGTGTCTATCGCACCTACCCACTGAGCGACGTAGACGCACCTTGAACATGCGATGGAAGCGCACGTTGAAGGTGCGATTAAGTAGTGTCAGAGTTGATGTCCTAGTGTCTGACTATACATAGGAAAGGCACATATACGCCCTTAGTGAAGTGCGTTAGTCGCACCGTTACAAAGTGCGTGATATGAGTCGCTCTTTATAAAGGTGTTACCATCGCACACTGAAAGTGCGTTGGTCACGCAGTTCCAAAGTGCGAGGTTTTGCAAAAACTTGACAGGAACAAACAGAATCAGAAACTCCAAAAGAAACATAAACTTTAGCACAACAGAAACATAAACTTCAACAGAAACTAATCTGTCATTGATACATTACAATGTTACATTATAAACTTCAAGTTAAATCTTACATTATAATCTGTCATTGATACATTACAACTAATATGAAAATTTGCAAATGGACTACTACAACATCACGAAACTAATCTTCAGCGAGGTTTATGATTTCATCGACCTTATGTATGTCTACATTTGCCTCTCGGGAGAGTTTTTTGAATAGGGCCATGCGATCCAGATATAGTAGTTGCCAACCACGAGCTTCAACAGTACAATGATAACATTGTGGATTAACCGTTGGCAAATGAAAGTCACTTGAAATAAGCACCTACAAAATGATCAATTATATTGTTAAGTATCTGATAAAGTCCATGTAATGTTAGGTAAATTCATACTAAATGTAATATTGATCAATACCTTCACCCAGTGGTTGTTGTTGACAATGAGTAAACATATAATTTGGTGCTCTAACGGATGTAGCACTGGACCGGTGAGAGGGAAGTAGGTGGCGCCCCCCCCCGATTCGACAAGGTCACGAACACAACCTGGTACATCGTAGCAACAATGTGGCCCATATCTGGCACACATAACCACTTCTCCTCCGTTGCAAACTCATTTGGAGCAAGATGCAAGGCTTGTAGAACTTTTTGGTAATGTGTGTCGGTGCCATACATACCATGATAAACACCTTGCCGTAATCTAAGCTCCTTTATGATGTCTTCTCGGACTTGACGCCAATTTTGTTCTCCCTTACCCATCAAGGAAGCAATGCATCTATATCCACAATTGCCATCATCTTCAACATTGTGAATGTCAATGACATATTCACGGAGGAATTCAGGCACTTCATGGATGTAGTTGGTCGAGTAAACTTTGCCTTTCGGGTGCTGTGGCGGGAGCTGAGCTGACTTGCTTGCTATCCTCTTGCTTCTCTTCTTAGGTGTAGATTGCTTCGAAGGAATGCTCTTCCGTTTTGTCGACCGGGTCTTACGCCCCTTGTCTTGTGGAGCTGATGAGTTGCTAGCTTTCTTTGACCCAACTATTGCATCAACATTCTCCCAAGAACAAGGAGTGCGTCTGGTAGAACCCTTAGGTTCATCGGGCCGACCCCTTGTAGGCAACTTGTTTGGAGGAGGACACATAGAAGTCTGATCCGAGTATGCAATCTCCCGAAGCCTCTCTTTGATAGCTTGTCTTCTCGAAACATTAGCTTCTTCAAACATCTTTGCAATGATCTCTAACTCTGTCGCAATGCTCAATCCCAAAACAGGTTGGGATTCATCAGGTGCAGATGTTGATGTAAGCCTCCTCCAATGTTGGTCCACTGCCGTCAATGGAATAGTGGTCATCATACCAAGGCGACATGAACAAGGCAGGCAGTGTGTCCTCCCGATAGTGCAGCCACATTTTCCAACGCGCGCTTTCTCCTTTGCGATCAACATGAGGGCATATCTTGAGACTACACCACACAGGTTGTCGTACAACTTCTCCTTAAATGTATGCTCTCTGATGAAGATACATGCCTAAAAAGTAGCATTAATCCTTGTATGCTGGAGAAGTGTGCACCTATGTATAGCTGCCCAAGCCGCACACATGTCACTCTTGCTATCTTTGATGCACGCTTTCAGTTTTGCGTGTGCACCTTCAACCCTGTGCAAAGTTATAACGTTAACATTAATACATACTTAATGAATGTAGCAAACTTATTGAAATGTCAGTGTCTAAGAATGTATCTGTTTGTAGTTGTGTTACCCATGTGCATATAATGGTCAATCGCATACTTCACAAACTTGTGCTTAAACGGAAACCAAGTTTCCTTAATGTAATTTATGAGGTCAGAGTGCTCCCCAACAAGTGAACGTAAGAAGTCCATGTATGCATTAAACTCCTCCGCTGACTCGGCATACATGACTCTATTCCATGCGTCCCCGACATCAAGTGCTGCATCTCTGACAATTGTCCCTCTTGGCCCTAATGTGTGTCATCCGCTCATTGTACACTTGCCTTATGGTAGTCAGATTCTGAGGGTTGGCATCCTTCAATGCCAGCAACATGTTATCTGGCTTCACTCTATTGTCAACCATTTTACCAACCATATCCTTTTCTTGACTTGTAATGCGACCGGCATAGGTCGCCACGTACTACAGTCAACCTCCACAAACCATCTTCTGATGTGTATCTCGCCTTGAGCCTGAATGGACAATCACATTTCTTTGTTCCTGTCCCCTTCCGCACCAACACAGGCTTGTACGGTTTGTACTTGCCGCTCATCTCGCACACCAAAATAGCCAATTGTCTGCCTTTACTCCCACGGCCCTTGCTCCCACAATCAGACCTTCTAATAATGATCACAAAGCCTAGTTGCTTTCCTACATTCTTAGCCCAATTCAAAAGCTCCTCCCGAGTAGCAAAAACCTACAAAATATTAACACATATACGCATCACATATAAATTCAACTTATTTGACATAAACTCACCCATTGGTTATGAAAATACCTTGTCTGTGGTAAATTGTTCTGTGTAGTCCACTGCAATTGACACATCATGTCGGTCTTCTACATTGGCTAATTGCCTTTCTTGTGGCATGTCCACTTCATATGGCTCAGAGAGAGTCATCCTGAAATGCAAAACAAAAATTGCAAATTGTTTACTGTTTCTGTTACAGGTCATAACTGTATTAATCGCACGTTGAACGCGCGTCACAAACGTACTTTATAAGTGCGACAGAGACGCGGTTTAACAATGCGTCGGGATAATAATAACAGATAAACGCACTCTCAGTGTGCATCTCTGTCGCACTTTCAGGGTGCGAATTTGACGCACACAAAGAGTACGGTGCTTACGCTTAATGGAAGTGCGATAAATCTAGATTGGGATTAGAGTGCAGTACCTTCACAGATGACGACGGCAACGAGGGAGGAGAAGTCGGGTGAGGACGACGACGATGGTGGTGACGTTGGTGATGGTGTTGGGTGAGGACGACGGCGGCGATGGCGACGTTGGTGGAGGCGGTGGCCGGCAACAATGTGGGAAGTTGAGAGTGGGTTTGGAAGTTGAGAGTGGGTTTGGAAGAAGAAAGAGAATGTGGTGAGAGGGGGCTAGGGGGGGGGTTTCAACATAGCATTAGGAAGAAGGTGAGGATGGAGGGAGGGATATTTTTCAAATTTTTTATTTTCATTAAAGGTATTTTTAACATTTCCCAGATTTTTGGGGGTCTAAATAGCTATGGGGGGTCTGAATAACAATTCCCAAATAATTATTGTTTTTTTCTCATTCAATACAAGAAATGTAAAATAAATAATATAAATATATTAACTATTGTGGGTCCAACCAAAAGTAAAGTAAGATGTCCCTGAATAATAACTCAAGTGGTAAGACCCAGGAGACATAAGAGTTCGGTATGAGAATTTCAGGGATCAATCATTGCAGGGTGCAATTTATCTTTCCAATGTACCAAAAAAAGAGTAAAGTAAGATTCAAACCATTGGAGCTAAATGTGAATCGGGGCCTTATGAGTGCCTTAAATCCTATGTGGCAGTACGAGCCCACAAAAAGTGAGTTAAGTCCCAAAGTAAGATTTCTCTTGTTGGAGATGCTCTAAAAAACTTAGTCTCTTCCAACTTAACTTCAAACACTTTTATGCATGTTCGGGTATACAATGAGTCAAAATCACGGTTACAACAATTACTTCTTTTAACTTTTGAGATTGTCCCCCATGATTTTGCTTCATTTTAATTTTTCACCATCTATCTAAATTTATCTAAAAGTAATTTTTGCCAAATGAGAATTGATTTTAAGAATCACAAACATGAAACCATCCATTGTTTTATCCTAACACCTGGAGTTTTTTCCATAACACACGTTCTTTCTTTCAAGCAATCAAATGAAGAAAACTAGTTATGAATTAATATAATAGGCTGTGGCAAGACTTGGGGCTTTGAAATGTTGAATTTGAGGTGAGCGCACGGTGGCTGTGCAAGAAAGTCGCTTGTACATTGAGTTTAAAGTTCTCTAAGACTGAGTCAGCAAATGATATTAACATCTTGTAAAGGCTACAGCAAATGATGTTCCAAATTTCCAATTTACTGACAAATAAGCAAACTGTTTGATAATGACAAATAACAATCTCCTATTTCTCTTCTTACATGGCGCCAGAGAAGACATGTTTTTATAATGCACTTGAGTAATCTACGTCTTGTGTCAAAATGTTAATTGTCATAAGCTATGACTAGAACTCCTATGGTCATAGTATACTATGGAAAATTAATCCAGAAAAATGGTCAAAAGCACCAGAAGGATCAAGGAAATTTAACAGTATCTAGAGATTTAGAAATATAAAACATATCATGAACGATAATTGAGTCTCTAGCTTAATTGGTCTTTAATATATATGGACACAGCTTATCTGTTGACCATGAGGTCAAGTGTACATTTTCTATATTACAAGCCTACAGAAAAGAAATCTTGGATGAGAGGTATGCTAGACATGCAAAATCAATCATGTACAACATCACATGATTGGGAAAATTAGAGATTGTTTTGCAAATTAAAGGAGCTTTACTAGTTCTATCTTAGACTGTGTTATTTTTTTGTTGGATCTATTGCAAACAAATGTTAGCACATACTCCCTCCGTTCCTTTTTATAATAACCAAATGAAAGGTGGAAGTTGTTCCTTTTTATAAGAACCAAATAAAACTTTGTGCCATATTAATTAATTTTTCACAATTTTACCCTTATTCAATTCTAGACATATGGAAATGCATTAATGATGGAAAGAGATTAAAAAGAAGTATGTTAAGGATAACTTTGGAAATTCAGCAACATTTGAGAACAAATTTAATGCAAAAAATTATACTAACCAACTTTCTTAAAGGCCAAAATTAGTTTGGTTCTTATAAATAGGAACGGAGGGAGTACTTTAAAATAAAAAATGAACCAAATTGCTTTATGGTGAATTGAAATAAAAGATCGTTGACGTTGAACTTAACTATTATCCAAACACATATTTAGTTGAGAACACCTTAATTGCACAAAAGAGAAAACTATCTGTGTATACTATAACCTATTCAAACATACAACGGAGAAAACATGAGTATTGAGGCACTTATTCATTACTTAAAAAAATAACACCGGGCTTCCCTAAGGACAGCCTTCAATTGGATCATATAAATACCGAAAGAATGGAAGAGTTCCTTGCAACTCAGATAAGAATCGGGTAAATAGCCAAGTTCGTCCCTGAATGTGTCCACCGCCTTCAACTTCGTCCCTCAACTTTAAAAATGTCACACGTGATCCCTGAATGTGGCAAATCTCCCTCATCAGCGGTCCTTGACGTTAAAAAAGTTCACACCGTTAACGTCCACCCACTCCACCACCACCACCACTCTAAAATTCCAACTCAAAAACCATAAAACAAAAATCCCCAAATTTTCAAAGATGTGAAAGCAAAAAAAAAAATGGTGTGTTCCAATTATTCGTCCAAAAAATCAGAACCATACCCAGAATCAAACCCTCCTCCACCGCCTCCTTTGACCTCCCTCCTCCCCTCTGTGACTCCATCGCCGCCTCGTCCAAAACCCCCTCAAAAAACGAAGGGTTTTAGGGTATTAAACTTAGTTGATTGCAAAATTATGGGTGAGAGATATGATGATTTTAGGGTTTTGATGAAGGGTTGAATCTTGGAGCCAAAGCTTCAGAGAGAGCAAACCAAGGTCACCGATGGAGTTTAAACGACGTCGTTTTGTGTCCGAAACCCACCCTAACCCAGAGATGAGAGATCGAGATTGAGGAGATTACTGCGAATAAACTCACCCCCACAAACACCATTAAAAAACCCCAACAGCGGCGATGCGGACATCAGACGATGTGGAGGATCTCAGGCAGCGGAGGAAGACAGATTGGAGCGTGGTCAATTGAGGGAGGGAGTAGGGTTTCACCGATGTAATGAGCCAACTGGGTTTTTTTTCTTTCATTGGATATGTGTTATCCAATTTTATTTCTTGTCTCGTAGCTCAGGTGCCTGTGCGGGCTGTTACATTTATTTCTGATGTGTTCTTGTTTAATCCTTATAATTTTATTTTCTGGGTGCTGTTATTGTTGTGTTGTTTCTCTAATTGAAGTTAATTTTATTCTATTTGCCTCTGATATTTTCATATTCGTCTCCAATTATGGTGGGCAAGCATGGTTGTGAACCTGAAATTGGAACCTTGAAGGTGATGGTGGTGGGTAGAGGAAGATGAGGGGAGATTTGCCACATTTCCGTTAACGGTGTGAACTTTTTTAACGTCAAGGACCGCTGATGAGGGAGATTTGCCATATTCAGGGATCACGTGTGACATTTTTAAAGTTGAGGGACGAAGTTGAAGGCGGTGGACACATTCAGGGACGAACTTGGCTATTTACCCGATAAGAATCTATATTCCTCTAGAAGGATTCTAATGTCTTTGCAGGCCAAGGCAACGAGTGTTCATGCATTTAACCCATTGCTACAAGCAACCCCAAATATTTAAGCCCAACAGGGGCCTGGTCAACTTCTTTTTTAGTCAAGCTTGATCAAATAATTTGTCCAAAAAACAATGATCAAATCTTCCTTGATTTTTGCAGCCACCACCCCACGTGGGGAGGGCTCCTCTTCATCATGCACTACAAAAAAACGTTATTTAGTGGAGATTTTTTAGCGAGGGTTATCAAAACCCCCGCAAATGTCGTTAATTTTTAATAGTTAAGGAGGGTTTTAATAACCCCGCAAAAAATTTCGGGATTTGTGGGAACTGAGTGTAATTTCAGGATTTTTCAAAACCCCTGGCTAAGTATTTCGCGGGGGTTGACTAAATGCAAAAAAAAAAAAACCCATTAAATAACGTTTTTTTTTTTTGTAGTGATGGGAGGTTTCCTACCCATTGTTAGGTAGGTTTTCCTCCTCTGCTTCCATAATTTTAAGTAGGGTTTTTCCTTTTATTATTTTTCTCAAGTTTTTCTTGCTTCTCTACGTTCCATTTTTCACCCTCATTCTCTCTACCATTACTTATGAAGCCTTACCTTTTTGTTTTTCACACTGACTAGTTTTCTATGAATTACTACTCATCACACACTAGAAGAAAAAATTGATGAGAGGGGAATATTGAATGAAAATGAACTCTATGTTATTATTCAACATAACACAGACTTATATGCTTTGTTTCATTAATTACACTGTGTATCCCAAGTAACCAATTCTGTTACTCTATTAACCATATAATAAAATAGACTTAACCACTTACTGAGAGTCTGAGATCACTAATTGAATTATTTACAACAAAACCGCTTAGTCATTGATTGCACATTTGCACTCAAATCATGTCTCTAATCACTTTAAAACGACCACCCGTCAATGGCTTACTCAAAATGCCAACGATGACTTCCAATTCATATTTGCAATATTCAAGTTACATCCAATATCTCTTTTTGTTCACTTGATCCCTTAGAAAATGAAACATAGTCTCAATGTTCTTGCTTCTCCCAATCTCCCGTGAAGAACTGAGTTTTTAGCTAAGCTAATTGCTGACTTGTTGTCGACTAATAGCTTCATTGGTCCTTCCACTTTCACCTTCATTTATTCCATATCGACATTCCAAGTCATAAATGATAAATCTTAGACATGCTCCCAATGAAACAACAATGTACTTGGCTTCACAAGCTGATATTCTTTCTTTGAGCACCATGAAGGGGGCTAATTGATCCGTGTCTAAAATGCGTAATTTTTACTATGTTTTTCTCACAATTTTGCATCTAAATATTGCATGATCTTTACAGAACTTACATGTTTTATGCTAAATGCGCAATGGAAGGTCATTGGTGAAAAAAATGTGGAGAGGGAGGGAACAAGTATAATGAGGCAAAAAAGGGAAGTTCTTCATGGTGAAGAGCCAGCACGTCCGTGGAGTTCATATAGCACAACCTTAATTAAATTTGAGAAGCACGACCACGTAAAATCCTAGCTTACTCGTTCTTGTTGTTTTAGGAGCACGATTGTGCAAATTGATGCAACCAAGTTATGACTGAAGACCTAGTTCACAATTGATAGAGTTTGAAGAAGGAGAGTTAGACATAGACGCAATCCATAGTTAGAATTCAAAGTTTAGGATCATTGGAGTGCTACAGCAGAGACATTGAGAGATTTGCAACTCTCTCTCTCTCTCTCTCTCTCTCTCTCTCTCTCTCTCTCTCTCTCTCTCTCTCTCTCTCTCTCTCTCTCTCTCTCTCTCTCTCTCTCTCTCTCTCTCTCTCTCTCTCTCTCTCTCTCTCTCTCTCTCTCTCTCTCTCTCTCTCTCTCTCTCTCTCTGATGTTAACTACTAGGTTTCTATGTGTTTTCTCTGTATCACGAGTAGCTAAACATCCTCCTTCGAGGTTACGATATAAGAGATGAATTGAACTTGTATTTATATATTCTTATTATTCAATTTCATATCAAGCATGTGTTTTCTCCGCGCTTAATTTTATATGAGTAACTAACTGTATCACTAGTACCTTAGTTTTCACCTAGTGGAGGGATTGATCAACAGAACTGAAAAGGGAGAGTTTAGGGAGTTAATACTGAATCAATCTTGGCAAAGGCTTAAAGATTAATTTTGTAAAGTTTCAACTCACATAGTCATTGTGGAGCGTGAAACGTCACCTAGGTAGTTTCTCTATTTTTCACCCCTATTCAAGCAATCACACGTGCATGATAGTTATTGCCAGGTAGTGTCCTGGGTCGGTAGTTTGGTATAGCCTGACAACTTATTGGCACTTGAGCATTATAGTTGAATCAAATAAGATTCTTAGGTATCATATATAAATCTGGTGGTGCTACATCATTCGGTTACTTAGAAATGTCGAAACTTTTTTATTTGACTCTTTAGTCATCTTTTATTGCTCCAAATATTTTATTTGCATGATCACAATAAACATAATATATGATTGCATAGACAACGAGTTTCACTCAAAAGTCAGACGTTCATGCCTTAGTCCATTGAGTTTGATAACTGCGACTTAATTCCTATATTAGTTTTTGTGATAGGGTGCACTTTCTCTTTTATGTGTATGTGTTTCAATCGCAACAAGATTTTGGCATCAAGGACTAATCTTTAACGATTAATTTCAAATTTAATCGATCTAGGTTTTTGTTGTTTCTTGAGTTTGCTGGTAAGCACGATTGTGTCGCATTCAACATGGTCGTGCTCGTTAGAACATTCAATCAGCACAGGCATGTCATCCTAGAACATGACTGTGCTTCTTTGAAAAAATATTAATAAATATTTTATTTGTTTCTGTTGATTTTCTTTTTATATTTTTAAATTTTTTGTTATCTAGTGTGGTGCAGGTGCATACTAGCTTGTTCTTGTGAGCCTTGCAATTTGACCATGAAATTGATAGGGTCCACCGCCACTAGATGGAAGAAGAGAAAAGCTATAGATGGGTCCACCGCTACTAGTGGAGACACTACAAGTGTTCTTCTCATTGTTGGAGTGATGGACAACATTCGTCGTCTTGTAAATATTACTACAAACTTTGAGTTGAAGTAGATGGTCATCTCAATGGTCCAAAAATTTGAACAGTTTAGCGGCCTCTCAAGCGAAGATCTGTTGATCCAACTGTGGTGAAGGACAATTGTTTGATAGAGGAAAGAGAGTTGTGAAGTGGTGAGCTGAATGAATTGAGGTTTTGGTAAGACCTAAATAAGTAGTATATTGAGAGGGAGATGTGTGTATTCAGGCGGTGGCTGTAAGTGGCTTCACATGGAGATCGTAATGAACAAAAGTAACTTCAGGAGAACTCGCTGCAAGAGTCTACTCGAGTCACCAACTGAATATAACAATTTAATTTCCGTCAAAGAACTTGACGGTGGTGATGTTTTTTGGGAAAAAGGAAGAAGATTCTCGAGGAAGAAGAGAGAACATGGGTAATATTGGAAATATATTTAAAAAATAATTGAATCTAAACCCTTGATTTTTTTTATTAGTAATTGATATATATACAATGGTATTCATAAAAATGTACCATGGTAGTCACTTTATTTTTACCCATAGACAACACCCAATCTAAATGCTACTTTGTACATCCCTATTGAGGGTCCTATGATTCTTGCACAACAATGTAAGTCTTTGAAATATATAATTGTTTTTAAAATGTCAACAATCATTTTAAAATAAAAAATTGTACAAAAAATATTGTAATTATTTCAAAAAGGAAAAAAAGAGAGCATAAATTACTTCAAACTTTTTTCCTTTTTCAAAGTTGGAAAAATGAAAATCAAGCGAAATGTCTGGACTCTGGAATCAAAATGAGACCTTAGCTAAAGCCTAAAAGTATAGAAAGCACAACAGGGACCAGGTCCAAGTCAAATTGTATACACTTTCATCACTATCATCTTCTTTGAAGTCATAGTGCATCTCGTTCTTAGAACTAGCCAGTAGCCACTATCATTTTTAAGACAGAACAGGTCCAAACGCTAGTGGGCTCCTCAAAAGTAGGGACTGCTGGGTGAAGTTTCACTTGCCCTTTCTTAAATTTTAACTAATTTTTCAGACTCGAATTAGTTTTAATTTACAAATTTATTTAAGACCTATATTTTAGAAGCATGAGACTGAATTTAATTAAAATCAGCTTCAAGGAGAATGGGGTCGAGTTTACCTGTGTTAAATAGAATGATGAGATGATGGTATAACAATGATTGAAAGAAAACATTTCATGCATGCAACTAATAAATGTATCTTAAGTTTAAATTTCGTTGGGTTTTACTCTATGCTCTCTGGACTGTTGTTTTATATCCAATTTATTTTTACTCCAACGAAAAAGTGTTGGTGCAGTAGCAATTAAGTTAGAGTCCTGTTTAATTGAGAATATAAATTTGAACTCTAAAAAAGTCTCTTCGTTAAGAGGAACAGTCATAGTTTGCCGAACTAGTAAGAATATCAGTGAAAGACAAAAACAAACTCGTATTTTTTACTCTGTAATTTGTGGAAATTCTAGGTGATCAATGTACAACTCTCGCACTTCCTAACAAGATTGTATTCTTTCTGCTCTCTGTTTTCTCTCTTTCTCTCTTGTATTCGGGTGAAACACCAATTGTGCTTGTTTGAATACAATTCTTTGCCTTATAAAAAAAATATGTTAATGTATATTTTGTTAGGAAATAACACAGCTGAAGAAGTAAAGTAAAACTAGGAGCGCAATCAACAACACAAGAATATAACGTGAAAACTCTAAAACCGGAGAAAAAACCACGGTCGTTGTCAAAACCGACAACCAGAGAATAAACACTATGTGAAAATTGTTACAACACATAGACTTCACTCTCAACCACCCCATAACCCCAGTACACCAACACTCTCCAAAGTAAATATTTGAACTACATCTCACAATACTCTAAAACAAGAGCATAAGAGAAAAAGAAAACACAAATATAAACTTAAAGTGTTTTCAGGTGCTACATCTTTGGTGTTTTGGTGTGTTGAAACAAGGAGCTTGAGATCCCTATATATAGTCTTGGACCCTCCCACCCCTCACTAATCTAAGCGATGTGAGACTTCTCCAAGATGCATAACTTGATCTTTTTTCTCCTTCATTAGCAATGTGGGACTTACATTGCAATCAACCCCAACAATCTCCACCTTGATTGTAATGGTCTTCAATCTTCATTGTCTATACCGACAATCATTGTCTTCACCGACAAACATAATTCTCATTGTCTATATACCGACAAATTAAATTATCATACTCCACCATAAAAGAGTATACTACACTTGGAACTAAACCATCCCAAGAATTTTCTTCACATGGAACTAAACCATTCCAAGAATTTTCACATGTCGAAACCTTGCTGAAAATTTATGGTGCAACTTCCATGTTGGCTTTCTCCGGAAGTTCATCAGCCATCGACATAACCACGTACCTTGCATCAATGCAAACCAATGCCCGCACGTTATCACCACACACCTTGCATCTATATCAACCAATGCCCGTGTGCCACCTGGACAATTTCATTTCCAGAACGCCTTGTGTAATCATGATTGCATCAACTCCTCCATCACAGCATCATCGCAGCTGCAGACCACTTCTTCAGCACCTTCGCAATATCACACCAAGTAATATCCATCGATCCGGAAGCTCTGATACCACTGTTAGGAAATAACACAGCTGAAGAAGTAAAGTAAAACCAGGAGCGCAATCAACAACACAAGAATATAACGTGGAAACTCCAAAACCGGATAAAAAATCACGGTCGTTGTCAAAACCGACAACCAGAGAATAAACACTATGTGAAAATTGTTACAACACATAGACTTCACTCTCAACCACCCCATAACCCCAGTACACCCACACTCTCCAAAGTAAATATTTGAACTACATCTCACAATACTCTAAAACAAGAGCATAAGAGAAAAAGAAAACACAAATATAAACTTAAAGTGTTTTCAGGTGCTACATCTTTGGTGTTTTGGTGGGTTGAAACAAGGAGCTTGAGATCCATATATATAGTCTTGGACCCTCCCACCCCTCACTAATCTAAGCGATGTGAGACTTCTCCAAGATGCATAACTTGATCTTTTTTCTCCTTCATTAGCAATGTGGGACTTACATTGCAATCAACCCCAACATATTTTATTTTAAATTATTTAGTATGGAGTAAAATAATGAATATGAACGCCTCTAGTCTCAAATATGATGAGCTTTTTAGGTGTAAATGCAGTTGAGAGTTTTTAAAGATACTTGAGATTGTCTACCGTTATTCATAAATCAAATTTCAGATTTTTAACTTTGTTAGGGATCCTATGAGAAACAAACTTAAGGGATAAAAGGAAAAAGTGCTCATTCAGTAATCGGTAATGAAGTTTTGATTAAGTTTGTGATTTAATCTATTTCCTCCTATGTCATGGGTTGCCTTTCTTTATGAAGCTCATTCTCCCAAATTGAGATTATGGTAAATAGATTTTTCCTTGTGGGGTTGGGGGTTGTGACTTCAAGGAGAATTTCTCACATCCTGCTCTTTTTCCCCTGATCACGTACGATATGGTTTTGATGTCCTCTTTCTATAAGATTTCTTGACATGCCTATTTTATTTCAAGATTGGGTCTCTAGCTGGTTTGGAGATTGATAAGAGTTAAACGATGAATGTCATCTTCGTTATAGCTTGGTCAATATGGAATCGACGTAATTAATTGATCTTCATAAATGTGCTTTTGCCGGTTCACCTTATGATTGCAAAAGCATATCGCACATGCTTCCTGCTGATTCAAATTTGATAATGGATGGGTCTGATGCTGCAGTCTTGCTTATTGTAGTTTATCATGAACATGATGAGGATACAACCTTAAGAGTGTGGGAGGCTGGCAGTCATCTAAGCCTAGGATAATTAAAGTCAATTTTGACGCGTCGTTTAAGTAGGTCTAAGATTCTTGTTTTGAATTTCTATCGCGCAATGAACATGGGCAAGTCCTCGCTACTGCAATTGATTATCTTTCGGAAGCAACTTCCCCCTTACTTGCTAAAGTGTTTCGTTTCCATTGAGCTCCCCGTCTTGTGTTCTCAGCTTCAGGCACATCTTGTTGGAAAATGACAGTGTATTGCTGCATAAAGCTTGGTTTGCAAAATTGCACATTCCCTCTTACTTATCATCAATTGTTTAGGTTTATGTCTGCTTGGCATCTAGTATTCCATGTGATCTTGTTCATGTTAAGCAGCAAGGTCACTCGTAGCAAATTGTGTAGCTAGGAATTTGTTCCGGTCTAAATCTCCGGTTAGGGCTAAGCAATTAGGCAACAAAAGTAGAACAAGGCAAAGTAACAAAATGAGTAAAAAGTATTGGATCCTCCACCGCATGGGCGGTGTCCTCTTTATATATTATGAAGTTTTGACCCGTTCGGGTCATGGGTCGCCTGACCCAATAGTACAAATTCGGTAAGCCCACATAATACAAAGGCTGTAAGCCCGCTAACAGTACACAAGCCCACAAGACACCTAAGCTTAAAAGCCATTTTAAGGTGCAGCGTGTCTTTTAAGTAAGCCCACAATACAATACTCGAAGCCCCTAAACATATAAAGTCAGTAACGCTAAACTTAAATAACTGTTACATGCAAAGATGTCACATAATAAACAGCATAAGCCTCGCCCTTGTAACAAGCAAAGGAATCTTCGCCTTTTTCAATAAGCGAAAAGAAGCTTCGCCCTTGTCGATTACTGAAATTACTCCACCTGCTCTCGTTTCTAAGATTCTGACTGAGATCTCTTCCCATCACTTCACTGTCATATTCCTGTCATAATCACAAATAAGATATGCAAATATTTTGAAATTTGAATCTACCTTCCCTAACACGTGATGGCACAAAACCTGACAATTCTCATAATTCATTTCCACTCAGCATTTAATACCCACTATCTGAATCCTTTCAAACGGCACTAGTAAAAAAGTAATTATTACATTCAAACCTGAAGAAACGCGACTGTTTACTTCCCCAAGACGTTTCACCAGAGAAGTTTTACCGGTTCAACAAAGGACACGTCTCCTCTCCTAAAGCCTAAAAATGTATATGAAACCACGCGACTACTCCTAGTTACGATTATAAAAGCACCACCTCTCTTCACTTCTCACTACTTTCAACCTCTCCAGTAATTTCCTCACAAAATCCTAACAGGTGCTTGCTGCTTACTCTCGGGAAACAAAAGGGCCTATGAGAATTTTACAAGAACATTCCGCGTCTTCTTCAAAGCTCTACTCTTTTCCTCCTGGTAAATCCTCATCCCCTTCAACTATTTGTTTATCAGCTTTAATGTTCACATCCCCTCTTCTCCATTTCTTCTCTTGAACTCAAAATCAAATATCAAATCAAATTTCTTGCACACAAACTCTTTTACCCAGAATGCTGAGACCTATCTGCCTAATATATCCATAAACGGCTCTTTCACAAAACTTCTCCACCCTGATAACCCCTTTTCCTTTTAATTTCAGGTAGGTTCTCAAAAATGGTTGCAAAAAATTCCCGTAAGGCACCTAAGAATCGTAAGAACCCCACGGCTGCTGATTCCCTATGGGTTTCATGAAAAATCACAACTAGATTCAGTCATTTCCATACCATTCCTAAAGTAATGGATATGCTAACCAAATACACTTTTAGGGCTGACGGAAATGATGCCTACTTAGACATAATCGCATGCGCCCCTGATGAACCTTGTTGTTTTGGAAAACCTGACTCTAGCGGAAGAAACTACACGTATTTCTTCCAAACCATATTTCTTGACCTCGAATATAAACTTCCCCTTTCAGACTTCACCTGTTCCAGCCTATCCCTAATGAATATCGCCCCAACTCAACTATCTGCAAATGGTTGGGCTTATCTTAGGGCCTTTGAATTGTTATGCATCTGCCTGAACATAGTTCCTACCTGTAAGAAATTTTTCTCCTTTTTTGAAACCTCTGGGATGAAAGTGAAGGGTGAGTACATTTCTCTATCTTCCGCTAGAGGAAGTGGGCTTTTCACTCTGTTTAGGAGCAACTACAAACACTGGAAAGCAAAATTTTTCAAACTGAGGGAATCTGAAAAAAGTAAAGACGTTTTCTACTATGATGACGGCACTCCTCGGTTCCCATATTACTGGACTGATAAGCCCGAACTTATTTACAAAATACCTGAATCTTCCTTAACAATTGATGAGAAACATGAAGTTGATTTCTTGTCAACAATTAACTTAAACCTGTATGACTTTTACGAGGCGTTTAAAAAGAGGGACTTAGCCAGCTTTGTTGGTAAGAATCTCCTTTTATATCTCTCCTACCCATCTCTTTCGCCCAAAGATTTATGACTTTCTGCTTCTTCATTTCATTGCAGCTAGAATGGCACGCCTCTCTGAAGATGACATTCTCCGCTTCCGTCGTGAACAGCAAGCATTGAAAAACAAACCTTCTCCTGCCAAGACTTTGACTGAATCTGAAGGAAGCCACTCTAAAACTAACAAGAATCCCGCCCCGAAAAGAAGGAAAAGAAATCAAGATTCTGAGAAGCCCACGGAGAAGGCTAGCATTCAGTCTTCAATGAAAAAGTTTGTATCCAAAGGTGCCAACCAATATGGATCTTCCAGCGCCCCGCCCCCTTCGTGGAAGTATGAACTTAAAGAGTTTGAAGACATGACTGCAGAAGAAGTCACTTCTTTATGGGATTCCCGTATCAACTTCAACACCCTGGTGGATACGAACCTTGTGTTCGAGGCTGACAGAGAGAAAATAAGAAAAATTGGGCTTCAAGAAGCCTGTCAAGCTGTTATGACCAAGAGCCTGGAAATTGCTGCAATTTCAAAAATGATAGAACTTGAATCCAGTAGCTTCGATGGGCTTTCTACGGCCAAGAAGCTTGAAGACAAGGAAAAAGAGAACGCCCAATTGAAATCGACCATGAAACTGTTGGAAAAATCTAACAAAGTCAATGAGAAAAAAGCCGCAGACCTGGCTTTGGAACTTGAGAAATTGAAGAAGACCTTTGAAGAAAACAAAGCCTTGATGAAGGCGAAAGAAGAAGAGAATAAGAAGATGAAGGAAGAGGCAAGCCTTTTCGTCTCTGAGAATACAGATTTGAAGGAATCTGTCGCCAATCTTTCCACCGAAACCACCTCCTTGAAGGCCTTCATCCTCTCCCAACTTGAAGCTGGCTTTAACAAGGCCAAAGAGCAAATTCTGTTCCTCAACCCAAACCTGCCCATCAACACTGGCGGTATTGATCCTTATGCAAGGATCATTGACGGAAAGTTGGTTCTGCCCAACTTCGAGGAAGAAGAAGAAGAAGATGAAGAAGAAGAAGAAGAAGAAAATGAAGGAGAAAGAAATGACGACAAAGGTGAAGACGCCAATGACAAGGAGGGTGCAGGAGAAAACCACTGATCTTTCGCCCGAAAAATAGAGAATGATGTTTTGTTTCCTACTTGGTCTTATACCAAGTGGATGATGTAGTTTCTTGCTTTCCTGCTTTTCAATTATCTCTGGTCTGTTTAAGGCGTACCGCCTCTCCTTTATTTTAATACAAGCGTTCTTACGTTGAAAATCTCATTGTTATTGCTAAACCTTAACTCTGCATCGCCCTTCCTCACCTAGACTCATCACTTCCACTTATGATAATATGATTAACTCCAAAGTAACGTATCAATAATATGAACAAATGAAAAATCCCTAAACAACACATCAATAATATGAACAAATGAAAATAATTCACAGCCCATATACCTTTCACCCGGATTCCTTTTAATCACAGAACGATGGGTTCATTCAAGCTTTCCACGCAAAGGAAACTTTCATAGTTTTGCACAAAAGGAAAACTTTGATATTTCCTTAACAACTATTCTTTGAATTCATAAGGCCTTTGTAATTTTGAATTGAATCAAAAATAAAGAGATCAGAAGCGCAATTTGTTCTGATATAGAAATTTGCTCGCTTGGAGACTTTGTGCTTAAGTTGGACAAGCTTAATCCAAGTTAAGGCTATGCTTATGAATTCGTGGCCAAACGCTCTAGTTTTAAGAGACTTACTCTTTCTCAATTGTCTGGAATCGCCCAATTGATAGACCTAAGTTGAAAAGTAACTTAAATGCTAACAAAGCACTCAAGAATTTTTTAAAGGTTATGCCTCGTTAAAAACTCTCCCGCCTGGGGTAGAGAAAAAAGTGCATACCTGTTTTTTTCATTAAAATTTAACATCATGCCTCGTTAAAAACTCCCCCTAATGGGTAGAGAAAAGAGTGCATGCTACTGAGTCTTACTAAACAACCACATAGTCTTGGCACTTAAAAAAGTACAGGAACCACCAAACAAATAAACACGACGTAGTCTTTGGACAGAATAAAACACACTGAAACGAAATGAACAGAACACAACTTTAACTGTAGTAGTATCGCAAGTGTTGGGCGTTCCAAGCTCTTGGAACACTGCGCCCAGACAACTCCTCCAAGTGGTAAGCCCCTTGCCCCAAATCTCGCAGAATTCTATATGGACCTTCCCAATTAGGTGTCAGCTTTGAATCAGTTGGACTTTTTGCCTTTCTACGTAATACCAAATCGCCCACTTTCATGCTCCTAGGCACCACTCGTGTATTATAACGCCTTTCTGACCTTTGTTTGACTGCAGCCTCCCTTAAACGGACTTCTGCTTTTACCTCATCTGCCAAGTTCAAGTCCACTAGAACATTTTCCCGATTCTGGTTTTCTTCATATGTAGCCACTCGAAAAGTCATGTCCTGTATCTCCACTGGAATCATTGCATCAACTCCGTAAGCAAGCTTGAAAGGTGTTTCTCCAGTAGTGGATTGGGGTGTTGTGTTGTAATCCCAAACCACTGTGATCAATTCATCTGCCCATAATCCTTTTGCTTCGCCCAATCTCTTCTTCACGCCATTCAAAATCACCTTGTTTGCTGCTTCAACCTGCCCATTAGATTGCGGGTGTTCCACTGAGGCGAACCTGTTTTCAATTCCCATCTCTGCACAAAAATCTCTGACTTTCCTGCTTGTAAACTGTGTTCCATTGTCAGAAACAATGGTTGCTGGCACTCCAAACCTGCAGATTATCTTCCTCCAATAAAATTTTTTAACCTTCTCAGCTGTAATCTTCGCCATTGACTCTGCTTCAATCCACTTTGTGAAATAATCCACCGCCACCAAAACAAACTTGACTTGCGCCCCTGCAGGAGTGAATGGACCCAGAATATCTACGCCCCACATTGCAAATGGCCATGAAGAACTCATTGAACTTAAAACTTCAGGAGGTGCCCTGTGAAGATCAGCAAAAACTTGGCACTTTTCACATTTCTTAACATATTCCATACAATCGCCCTTTAAAGTTGGCCAATAAAATCCTGCCCTCAACACCTTCGAAGCCAAAGATCTTCCTCCTATATGACTGGCACAGACCCCCTCATGCACTTCAAACATAATCCTTTCTGCATCCTCTTTGCTAACACACCTTAACAATGGAACTCCTACGCCCCTCCTGTAAAGTTGTCCGCCCATCATAGTATAACGACTCGCCTCTCGTATCTGGTCCTTTGAAAACAGAGCTAAATCTGATCCATCCGCTTCCAGGCACATTCGAATTCTATCCATCCAATCTAAAGTTGCTCCGCCCGTTACCATCATAACATCATCCTCCTTCACACTTGGACCCTTCAAAGTCTCT
Source organism: Lotus japonicus (assembly GCF_012489685.1). NCBI lineage: Eukaryota > Viridiplantae > Streptophyta > Magnoliopsida > Fabales > Fabaceae > Lotus > Lotus japonicus. Next base: position 13,832,628 of record NC_080044.1, read on the forward strand.
TGGATCACAGACTTGTTGTTACCTGGTTTCTTCGTGCTTGCAAGTTTGGATAGTATGTCAGCCCTTGTATTTTCCTCCCTCGGAACATGATTTACCTGAAACTTGTCCATCTGCTTCAACAATTCTTGAACCTTTACCAAATACTTAGCCAACTGAACATCCTTCGCCTGATAATCTCCCTTTATCTGATTTGCCACAAGCTGAGAATCAGTTTTTATTACAATACAACGTACATTCATCTCCAAAGCAAGCCTCACCCCTGCTATTATTGCTTCATATTCTGCTTGATTGTTGCTCGCCTTGAAGTCAAACTTGAGAGATTGCTCAATAATTACTCCACCTGGTCCCTCCAAAACTATACCAGCTCCACTTCCTTTCAGATTTGATGACCCATCAACAGACAAAAACCATTCCACTTCTTCTGGTACTTTTTCTTCCGGAGACATCTCATTCACAAAATCTATCAAGCCCTGCGCCTTTATTTGTCCCTTATTCTCAAATACTATACCAAATTCTGACAATTCGACAGCCCAAGAAACCATACGCCCTGCTAAATAAGGCTTTTGGAGTACTTGGCGTAGGGGAAAGTCAGTTTTGACTTTGATTTGAAAACCTTGAAAATAAGGCCTCAACTTTCGGGCGGTGATAATCAAAGCTAGTGCAGCTTTTTCTATTTTTTGATACCTTGTCTCAGCCCCTTGTAAAGCATGGCTCACAAAATATATAATTTTCAACTCCTCTTTACATTCTTGCAATAAAACAGAACTCACAGCATTATCTGATATGGAAATGAAAATTGACAACGGAATACCTGGAATGGGTTTTGACAATATGGGAGGCTTAGCCAGATGCTCCTTTAGAGTTTGGAAAGCCTGTTCGCACTCATCTGTCCATTGAAAAGCTTTGTTCTTCCTCAAACATTGAAAGAAAGGAGCTGCCTTACTCCCTGAACATGGTAAAAATCGTGACAAAGCCGCAATCCTTCCCGTTAGCTTCTGTACTTCTTTAACTGATGTTGGGCTCTGCATTTCTAGGATTGCCTTGCACTTATCGGGATTAACTTCAATTCCTCTTCTAGTAATCATAAAGCCTAAAAATTTTCCACTCTGAATTCCAAAAGAGCATTTTTCCGGATTCAAACGCATGTTATGCTTCCTGATTTCTCCAAAAGCCTCAGCCAAATCCATACAATGACCGCCCATTTCCTCTGATTTGACCACCATATCATCCACATAAATCTCCATGTTACGCCCTACTTGCTTTTCAAAGACTCTGTCCATCAATCGCTGATAAGTTGCTCCTGCATTCTTAAGCCCAAACGGCATGGTTTGATAGCAATAATTTTCTTGGTTTGTCATAAATGTTGTTTTCTCTTCATCTGGCGCGTACATTCGTATTTGATGATAGCCCGAATATGCGTCCATCAAACTCAACATTACAAATCCCGAAGCCCGATCAACCAACTTATCTATGTTTGGCAGTGGATATGAATCCTTTGGACAATGCTTGTTTAAATCTGTATAATCTGTGCACATTCGCCATTTTCCATTACTCTTCTTGACCATGACAACGTTAGCCAACCAAGTAGGATACTTCACCTTCCTTATAAAACCTGCATCAATTAACTTGTTAGTTTCTGTTTTAACCGCCAGTGCTTTCTCTTCGCCCATTTTACGCTTCAATTGGGCGATAGGCTTCACACCAGGACTCAATGCTAATTTGTGGCAGATGAACTCTGGACCAATTCCTGGAAGATCTCGTGCACTCCAAGCAAACAAATCCATGTTCTCAGCTAACAATTGCACCAGTCTGCTCTCCTGGATTGGAGTTAAATTTACCCCAACTTTCAGATTCCTCTCGCCCACCTTCACTATCTTTGTTTCCTCTTCTGGAGTCACCTTGAAATCTGAAAAGCTCTCTCTTGGATCCAAACCAACCTCATCTTGATCAACATCAACTCCAAAAACTCTATGTCCCTCCTTCACTGCTCTTTTTCCCATGTGACCATACTGCTTGAAACTGTCAGAATAACACTTCCTAGCAACCACCTGATCAGCCTTCAAAGTTCCAACTCCGCCCTTATCCAATGGATACTTAACTGTTAAATGTCTTGTTGAGATTATAGCCCCGAGCTTGTTGAGCGATGGTCTTCCAATAAGCACATTATACGGCGATGTACACTGTACCACAAGAAACTTAATGGAAAAAGCTTTCTCATTCTTACCTTCACCAAACACAGTGTTTAGCTCCACATACCATCTAACAAATACTTTCTCACCTGAGAAACCAACTAACGCCCCATCGTACGGTAACAGATCAGTTTCCGTAAGCCCTAACTTTTCGAATGCATCGCCATATATCAAATCTGCAGAACTCCCTTGATCCAACAGTACCCTCTCGATTTCATAATCAGCGACTTTCAACATCACCACAATGGGATCATCTTCATGAGGCTGAACTCCCTCAAAATCTCTAACAGTAAATGTGATATCGGGCTGATTGATTCCCCAGCTTCCCCAATCATTTGTATAGACAGCATTAATGGAATGAACATACCTTTTCCTTGAAGAATTAGTCATACCACCGCCTCGGAATCCTCCAAATATAGAATGAATGCGCCCTTTAGTTTCACCTCCAGCTTGCTTCCTTGGTTCAGACTCTTCAATCTCCTTCCCTGTGTCATCACGTTTCGTCGAGGTTCCAGCTCCCTCTGACTCATTTCGCCCCTCCAGTTGACGCATGTAACCTGCCTTTATCAAAGCCTCAATTTCTTTCTTTAGGGTAAAACAATCGTCTGTATTGTGTCCCGCGATTCGGTGATACTCACACCACTTACTTCTGTCCACGTTGCCTGGTGGGCGTTTTGGTTGTTTAGGAAAACGAATTGTGTTCGCCTCCAGACACATGTGCAATGCTTTAGTTAAATTAACCGCAAGTGGGGTCGACCTGTCTTGTTGGTTTCTGGTCCACGTCATCGACTGTCCATAACCACGATTTCCATAAGGCTGAGCACGATTTCGAAAATTAGAGCGGTTATCAAAACGACTTGAATTATTGTAACCTCTCTCTCCTTTTGTAACCGCTCCGCCCGAACGCTGATCGGTAACCGCCGCCTTTTTCGAATCTGACTGTTGTTGTTGGCCAACCACTGCTGCACTCTTACGGTTTCTCTTTATACGATCACTTTGCTCCTCCCGAATGAAACCCTGTACCCTGCTTCGCAACTCCGCCATTGTCTCCACGGGCTTACGACTTAAACTGCTGTTCAAACTTCCTGACTGAAGACCCAACTCAAAAGCTGCAATACAAATTTCAGGCATTTTATCTTCCAAATGCACTGACAATGGATTGAAACGCCCCATGAAGGATTGAAGGCTTTCATTATGCCTCTGTTGCAAATTAAACAAAGCTGCTGGAGTCACTTTCTGGGCGCGACTAGTTGCAAAATTGGAACAAAAATTTCGCCGATAAATCCATGAACCCTGCAATTGAACGCGGTGGGAGCGTTGTAAACCAAGTCATCGCTGACTTCTTAAGAGTTGAAGGAAGCATTTTACACTTCAGAGCATCTGAAGCGCCCACAATAACCATTTTGGTGTTGAAATACACCAAATGATCCTTAGGGTCAGAATCTCCGTAATAAGAATCAAGAACCAAAGTCTTCAAGTTATCTAGGACGGTTGTGTTTGCAATGTCTTCTGTAAACGGTTGGAAATCTACCACCATCTCTGTCATTCTACGATCGCCCTCATGCAAGCCCCGATCTTGATTGATCTCAGCAAGTTGAGTTTGGAGTTGTTGATTGTGTTGGCGGAGATCAGTTAGATCCGCCATGATCTGTTGCAAAATGTCGGGCGGAACATTTTCATGGTTAACATGATTGTCCATTCCATTTGCTCCAGATCGATTCACCATTTTTAGTGAGTTTGAAGCCTAGGATTGAATTCCTCGGCCCCACGGTGGGCGCCAATGTTCCGGTCTAAATCTCCGGTTAGGGTAAGCAATTAGGCAACAAAAGTAGAACAAGGCAAAGTAACAAAATGAGTAAAAAGTATTGGATCCCCCACCGCATGGGCGGTGTCCTCTTTATATATTATGAAGTTTTGACCCGTTCGGGTCATGGGTCGCCTGGCCCAATAGTACAAATTCGGTAAGCCCACATAATACAAAGGCTGTAAGCCCGCTAACAGTACAGAATTCTTTTGACAGTTTCTTTGGTACTCATTCAAAATGAAAGGGTATTATACCTTTCACTTTATTTCAGCATTATTTTAATTTCATAACTTTTTTACAAATATATAAAACTCTCTGTTCTAAAGACTGAATTTGAGGATACTAAACTCTCTCATCCTTAGAAGTACTCGAGTAATGCCCTTCTTTTATTTCTAAGCAACATGTGTGAGTTGAATTATTAATTTGATACCTCCTAGTAAACATAATGAATCTAAATTAAACAAGCGTGTACACCCTCCGGTCACTATTATAAGTAAAAAACAATATTTTAGATTCATTGAATAAATGATGTATTTAGTCATTATTATAGACTGGATACATTATTTGTTTAATGAATTTAAAAATTTATTGTAATTTTTATTTTTTTTACTTTTGTGGATGATTAGTAGTAATTTTTAACAAATTATGTCGATATCATACATATGTTATGGTTGTTAACCAGGTCCAATCAACGCCCAGCATCACACGCAAGCACTACTTAGTAGCGCGTACATTTTCACGGTGTACAACCACACGCGCTTCACCCTTTGACGGGTGAATCAAACATCATGTAAATAAAACCATGTTTATGTTCCACTCATAAACCGCATTGCTTGTTTTGTTCTATACTTCTTCTCTTCCATTCAAACCACCACTCTCTCTCTCTCTCTCTCTCTCTCTCTCTAAAATGGGACAGTCACCGTCCACCCCCGCACCGTCGCCGGACCACCACCGCCGTGACATTTTCACCACCATCGACGCCGATTTCCCCAACGACTCCCTCATCCGTGACTACACAGCCGAAATCCCCGACGAATGCTTGGCTGCGATCTTCCACCTGCTAACCACCACCGACCGGAAAATCTGCTCCGCCGTTTGCCGCCGCTGGTTGCGTGTCGACGGTGAGAATCGGCGGAGACTTTCCCTCAACGCCGAGGCGAGCTTGCTGGACGCGATTCCCTCCTTGTTCAGCCGGTTTGATTCGGTCACGAAGCTGTCCCTGCGATGCACACGCAGGGCCACGAGCATAGGTGACGATGGTTTGATCCTGATCTCGCTCCGCTGCAAGGGGCTTGAGCGGCTTAAGCTTCGTGGCTGCAGGGAGATCACGGAGATCGGGATGGTGGGTTTCGCTAGGAATTGTGGGAAAACCCTAAAGAAGCTTTCGGTTGGTTCTTGCATGTTCGGTGCGAAGGGTGTTTACGCTGTTATCGAACACTGCACGGTGCTTGAAGAGCTTTCCGTGAAGAGGCTCCGAGGGGTTGACGGTGATGGCGGTGAATCGGTTCCTGGGGTTTCAATTGAAGGGGTTTCGTCTTCGTTGAAATCGTTGTGTCTTAAGGAGCTTGTTAATGGGCATAGCTTTGCGCCTCTGATAATTGGTTCCAAGAAGCTTCAAACATTGAAGCTGATTCGGTGTTTGGGGGATTGGGATGCGACGCTTTCAACGGTTGGAAGGGTGAATTCTGGGTTGGTTGAGATTCATCTGGAGAAGGTTCAGGTCAGTGATGTGGGTCTTGCTGGGGTGTCAAAGTGTTTTAATTTGGAGACCTTGCACCTTGTGAAAACCCCTGAGTGTTCGGATTCAGGGCTCTCTGGGGTTGCTGAGAGGTGCAAGATGTTGAGGAAGCTTCACATTGATGGGTGGAGGATTAACAGGATTGGTGATGATGGGTTGATTTCTGTGGCGAAAAATTGCCCTAATTTGCAAGAGCTTGTGTTGATTGCTATGTATCCTACCTCTTTGAGCTTGGCTGAAATTGCTTCCAATTGTCAGGGTTTGGAAAGGTTTGCTCTTTGTGGAATTGGGACTGTTGGTGATGCTGATATTGAGTGCTTTGCTGCGAAATGCGGGGCACTCAAGAAGATGTGCATTAAGGGATGCCCTGTGTCTAATGCCGGGATTGCCGCTTTCGCTTCCGGTTGCCCCAATTTGGTTAAACTCAAGGTGAGGAAATGCAGAAAAGTTACTGGTGAAATTGTGGAGTGGCTGCGCGAAAAGAGGAGTTCTTTGGCATTTAATTTTGATTACAGTGAAGTAGAACCTTTGGATGGCAATGGTAGTGATGGTGGAGCTCGGGAAACTACCATGGCTTTTCCTCCAATGGATACCCAAGTAAACCTTGCTGATGATGCTCCTTCAAGCAGTAACAACAACAACAACAACCGAGTGTCTATGTTCAGGACCAAGTTTGGATTTTTTGTTGGTAGGAATTTTGTGCCCTGTGCCTTCAGAAGGTGGGCAAACATTGATAGTATCCCTAGTAGCAGCTTTTCATGATCATTAGTAAGAATGGTAATACATTATTGCCATTTTTCACTGTATCCCATGAGCTCTGCTCTTGTGTGTTCAGTGGCATGTTTCCTTGAAGATTTGCTCACTGAATTTTGTTTTCCTATGGGGATAATAGCTGTTGTTGTTAATGTTAACTACATGTAGGCAATTACCTTCATTGACTTGTCCTGTTTGATTTGTTGTTTTGATGGTTAATATCATTTCTTAGTTTTCTGTTTGAGCAATTATTGAGTATAGTATTCACAGGCAAAATCAATTTAGTTCAAGATAAATAAAATAATAATGTTCCTCAATGCAATAGTGTTCTTTCTTTTCTGTTTTGCGTGGAAGTTGCATGTTTAACAGGAGTGGAGGACCATTTTCTTGGTCAACAGCATGTTTTTTCATAAATTTCAGCCTAATAAGACTTGTATTTCCTATCCTTATCATTGTACCTTCATGAAGCCAAAAAATCATTATGGAAACTGATAAAAAACTTGATAGTCAATGACAGACTTAATGACAAGTAAATATATAGTTATTTTAGCTCAGAATGCAGAATCAACAGATAAGAGTTGCCAAAAGGTAGCTGAAACCATAATGGCATAACCACTTAGTATCTGTAAATTAAAGCATTCTGTTGTAAACTGTGGACTGTAGCTTAGCAGTTAGGTAGTATGAAATGATAATCCATACCCTGCGTTAGTTCTTTCATTGGACCAAAATTTCCCATGCTTTTTGGCCAACTTCAACTTGCAGCAGCCTCACAAGAATCACTCTTCCAATAAGTCCTTGCAATAACTACAAAATGAAGGCATGTTGAGTGTTGAATTTGCTGTGGAATCTAGAAACTAGTACGTTAAAATGGCAGAAGCAGTTAAAGGTTTTGGGTTAAATAACCATTCTCTCTAGTAAATCAGTCATTTTGAATATTTTTCTTATCATCAAACAATATCGTTTTGTATTCATGTTGATAGTTCTCGTGTAACCCTGTTCCTTTCGTTGTTTAATGTTCAATGCTCGTCAAACCCGACTAGTAAGGCTGTGTTTGGAAAAAAGCTTAATTAAGAGCTTATTCAATAAGCGCTTATGGTATAAGAGTTTATGTCATAAGCACTCAAATTTAATAAGCTATTTGCGTTTGGGTGCGCATATTGGGAATCTTCTATCCTACAATTAAAGGATTTAAATTCACTGTTCATGCACCAAATTTTTTTTTTGTACGGGAGAGTATTGGGCTGGGCCTATTGAATCATGTGGTGGCCCCCTTCACTGCGCAACTTCACCCTCTGCTCTTCCTCTTCGCGTAGGGTTTAGTCAGCTTCACCCTCTCATATTCACCCTCTGTTCTTCCCTCTCGCAGATTAACTTTAAATGTTCAGAAAGAAAAAACTTTTAATTTTAGATTTTTTTATCAAATTTTCCTTCATAAAAAATAAGTAACTTTTACTTTAAGAGCTTCTTTAAAATTTGGATTGAACCAACTTTTACTTATAAGGAGCTTTTAACATACAAAAAAGTTGGGCCAAATAATTTTGTTTTTATTATTATTTTAATTTGTTGATATAACAAAATTGTTTCCCATTGAAACCCCACAATCAATTAGTTCCTAATTCATAATGTAAAAAAAAAACAAATCCCTACAATCAAGTTCTGTTATTAATCAACTTTAAAAGAAAATAGATTACCAAAATGAGTAAAATCATTCACGCGTGTACATTGATGGGGGACATTTCTGCACATGCGAATGCTAAGTTTAAGTTTCTTTCACGAGCCCCAACACAATCAATCAGTTTTCCAAAACATAACTCCAAAAAAAGTCTGCTCGAATGTGTAACGTTCCATCAATTAATAGGTGCTCGTCATCCTCTTAAACAAGTCATTACTCCATGCCGTGTGTATTCCCTCAAACACCTCTTCTTCATCCTCTCACCTATCTTCTTCACCTACAGTGTTGAAGAAATCAGCAAATAAATTGCAGAGTTTTGTCAAGGCTTGCGCTTTACCATGGAGAAGACATAGGGTTCTCGCTGATTGCCCGTTGATGTACGTTTTCTAAATACTGTTCACTTTCCGTTATCATTAGTTTATAGCCCTCTGTCTCTCATCTCTTTCTTTTTAATCTCTTTGTAAGCTCTCTTATTTAGCACTTATTGTGCATCTAATATATGCATACTGGGTTTACACGAAAAAACCTATTAACATTTCCTTTTGTTGCAGAGAATTTGTGGGTGAAACATCCCTTTCTGATTTTCATCATGGAACCAGCCAAGCTATCAACCCTACCAGTGGGGGGGGGGGGGGGGGAATTGCTTCATGAGTAGACATTACCTTCATAGGGTAAGCTATCCACCATTTTTCTTTGTTTAGTATTGGCAATACCAGTAAGTAACTGAAGCTATTAAAATAATGTGGAATCTAGGTACCATGCTTGGTGAATCATGGTTGTTTACAAGCTTTAGTTGTTGACACTGCGTTTTGATTTGAATGCATCAATTTCAGCCTTCACATGTTTATCTGAATTGTTTGCCTTGTAGCTTAACTCTTCCTTATTTTGTTTAAAAGCCTACCTAATTGAGAGCGTATTTAGATTAGTGGTCACACGAGATAAAATTAAAATGTTAACAAAAGAAGCTATACTATGCAACTTCTTCCCAGAAGAATTGATTATGAGGCTTCTCACAGTAGAATCAAATACTTCATGAGTGGTTAAAGATGTGGGTTGTGAATTCAATTTCCATAAACTATTCCCCAAATTCATAAATAAAAGGTAGCACTTAAGAATGTAGTTTTAAGCATGCCTGCACATCTACTCACTGTTTGACCAGCACAAATTTTGGTTAGATGTATAACTATGTGCTACTGGTACATAGTATGTCATTGTAGGAATTGAATTGAAATTTACAACCTGTCAACTTTTCCCTAATGAGTTTCTAGATTGTGAACCTGCGATTTCTAAGATTTCTATGATTGAGACTGTGTCCGACTTGACAAATGTTAGAATTTTGGTATGGTTTGATTTCGTTTGAGAAGTAATGTATGCAGTAATTTTTTTTAGTAAAGAAATTGACAGTGGATTTATGATCTGCGTTTGTAAGATGGAATTTACATCTAACTTGTGTACACCGTTTAAACTTTGTGATACTAATGACCGTGCAATCAATTGCTTGTCAAAGGGATATTCCACAAAGAATGCATTCTGCTAACCAACTTCATTCTCCATGCTATAAAAAATGCATTTTTCGTGCATTCTCTCATAATCGACATATATTGCTTGTAGGAATTTATTGTTATACCTAGGTCGTTTGTCAAAGACTTTCCAGATTTGAGGCAATTTGGCAGCGTCCTTTTGATTGATCCTGCAGGAAATATTTTTGTAATGTTTTTCAAAAATGTGTCCATTGCTTTTTGAAGGTGCTTTCCAGGAGATTCGTCAAACAAAACCACATTAATCAAGATGTTATGGTGCACTACACATATAATGGTGTGGGGGAGTTTAGCATCAGGATCTACTACGACGAGAATACCGAGGTAAATTATGAAGGGAAACTGGAAGTGGCTCCCAATGTGGAAGGGGAGCTCGCTTGGTTGAATAATATCACCAAGCCAATGTCATTCGGAAAGCAATGCCTGGTACTATTCATCCCACTATCTTTTTCATATTACCAAGTATAACATTCCAGTAAGTGATTTTTTTTCTACATTTTTCCATCCTATCCCTACCATTGTTGTGTTTGCATTTGGACTTTTTTTAAAAGGTGGCGATAAGATCGAGAGTTGTGTATAGGTTAATTTTTTATGTAGAAAGGTGAGTGTTAATGTTTTTCTGCATTTATGTTGCATTCAAACTTCATGTCGGATTGCGGTAAGTAGGTGTTAATGTCTATTTGCATTTGGAATTTTTTAAAAAGTGATGATAAGATCGAGAGTTGTGTGAGGTTAATCTTTTATGTGGGGTGAGTGTGAAGTTTGTCTGCTTTCGAACTTTATGTTAATTTCTTTTGTCGGATTGCACATGGTACTAGTAAAATTAAATAAGGGTGCTTAGTAACATTATACTATAAATAATTGTTATCTTACTCTTTGTGATACAACTTTAAGCAACAATATTTGTGGAACGGATGGAGTAATTTCTTATGTCGGATTGCGGTGAGTGGGTGTTAATATTTGTTTGCATTTGAACTTTTTTAAAAAGGTGATGATAAGATCGAGAGTTGTGTATAAGTTAATTTTTTTTGTGGTGGTGAGTGTTAATGTTTTTCTGCATTCATGTTGCATTCAAACTTCATGTTAAATTTTCATGTTGGATTGCGATGAATGGATGTTAATGTTTGTTTGCATTTGGACTTTTTTAAAGAGGTGGCGATAAGATCGAGAGTTGTGTATAAGTTAATTTTTTATGTAGAGAGTTGTGTATAGGTTAAATTATTTAAACTTTAAATCATAAAAAATTGACCTATACACAACTCTCGATCTTATCGTCACCTCTTTAAAAAAGTCCAAATGCAAACAAACATTAACATCCATTCATCGCAATCCGACATGAAAATTTAACATGAAGTTTGAATGCAACATGAATGCAGAAAAACATTAACACTCACCACTACAAAAAAAATTAACTTATACACAACTCTCGATCTTATCGTCACCTTTTTAAAAAAGTTCAAATGCAAACAGATATTAACAACCACTCACCGCAATCCGACATAAGAAATTACTCCATCCGTTCCACAAATATTGTTGCTTAAGGTTGTTTCACAAAGAGTAAGATAACAATTATTTATAGTATAATGTTACTAAGCACCCTTATTTAATTTTACTAGTACACACCATGTGCAATCCGACAGAAGAAATTAACATAAAGTTCGAAAGCGGACAAACTTTACACTCACCCCACATAAAAAATTAACCTCACACAACTCTCGATCTTATCATTACTTTTAAAAAAAGTCCAAATGCAAATAAACATTAACACCTACTTACCGCAATCCGACATGAAAATTTAACATGAAGTTTGAATGCAACATAAATGCAGAAAAACATTAACACTCACCTCTCTACATAAAAAATTAACCTATACACAACTCTCGATCTTATCGTCACCTTTTTAAAAAAGTTCAAACGCAAACAGACATTGACACCCATTCATCGCAATCCGAAATGAAAATTTAACATGAAATTTGAATGTAACATAAATGCAGAAAAACATTAACACTCACCTCCAAATAAAAAAATTAACCTATACACCACTCTCAATCTTATCGTCACCTTTTTTTTTAAAAAATTAAATGCAAACAAATATTAACACCCACTCAACAAATCTGACAGTAATATCGGGTAGAGACACAAACGTGTCTGGGAATGCATCAATGGGAAAGTAATTTATTAGACGGACTTCAGTCTTGAATAGAAAATCAATCTTGTAGTTATGCCTAGTAGTCTTATAATCCCCATCATTATCAACCAACACGAAACATGAAACACTGTAAACGTGACCGTCTATCAAAGACTTCTCAAATTTATACATTAGATCTTCTTAATGGTTGCATGAATCATATTTCCCTTCAAACATAGAAAACGTGTCATCAGAACCATATGATCAAAACGAAAAAAGAGAGAGGAAATTCTTCAGAATTTCAAACCTTTAATTTGCATCCGCCATCATAACCATCTCAAGAGAGTGGGGCAGTTTTGCATTCTTGAAATCCTAGTCGTACCATATTCTTATGACATTGACAATAATGCTCCAATTTTCATTTTCACAGTGAAGCTCCATGACATCATTAAACACAACAACCATTTCAAAGAATGTTATTAGCTCAAAATCGATTCAAGAATTTTGTATGTTGTTGGGTTTAAGCAATGCAAAAATCGAGCAGTATTTATAGATGGAAAAATCAGGGCTTTATTGAAAACACAGCGGAGAAACAAACCAATGTGCTAGCATTTCTCTTAATTTTTTTGGGTTACATAGGAAAGTAAAAAACGAAGTAAAGAACTACTCTAAAACATCATGTCACAGCGCAGCAACAAACCCCTGAAGGAGGAATCCCCTAGATGCGACAAGATGAACCTTCATGAGAGGCTCTGCGTGCAAGCAGATCAGCTGCATGATTTCTACCCTGTCAATGGCTATGAAGTAAACATTCCAATCGCAATCAAGCATGCCTAAATTCCTGTTATAGTATCTCTCGCCCAAAACGTCCGCACATCTACTTGGTTTTGAAGGACATCCACCATGCCGGAACAATAAGAGGAGCACAAAATGTTCTTAAGCCACAAGTCCCAACAATGCTTCAAGCCCGCTTCCACCACCAAAAACTCTACTAAGAAAGTGTTCCAATGTCCATAACCTACCGAAACGCCTAAGATCCATTGACCCGTTTTATCCAATACCATCACAGCGCATCCCATACGGTTAGTTCCTCGATTCCAACTCCCATCCGTAAGCACTTGCATCATCGTGGCTCCTCCCCCACTTGTGCCTCCATTACTAATTGCAGTTTGCCGAATGAAGTGTAGGGGAGATTGCATTGACTATAGGCCAACATCTCTAACTTAATTAAGAGAATTATGGAGAGATTTATTATGGTCTTCTAAAAACTTGTGCAAGGTTACACATTTGCTTTTGGTGCTTGCTCTGGTACCTTGAGTCAATTCAAGGCGTGGTACCCAAAATGAGTTAAATTAGTTGTAAAAACTTATATATTCATTAAAAAGTTCGATTTGATTATATCATAGTAATGTAGTATTCCATTGCCAAAGATGTGAAATTCGTTTGTTATGATTTTCAACCTTTGTTCTTCCGTCAAATATGGTCATTTGACGCGTATCGCCACCATCATCGTTCGTCTTCACTACTCATCCCTTTTTTATTAAAAAATGAATTATATGAAATAGAGCTAATTGAAAAGTAAAATAAAATTTGAAAATCTAAAATTTACATTGAACAACATAGTAATAATCTATTAAATAACTTAATGTGGGTATCACACCCAAAAAATATTATGGGTACCGCATAATTTGCCTTTGCTTTTTGACCTGCAGTAATAGGTTTAGCAGGTTTTAAAAAAAAATAAAAAAACATATATATATTAGTAAATTAATTAATAAAGGATTAGGTTAATTAGTGAATAAATTATTCTGCTCCTTCCTGATCTGGGATTAATTTCTAATCCCTACCCTTCATCTTATCTTCACGGTAATCAACCTATCTTCAACCTCATCCATCATTCTTCATCTTTCAACCACAACCTAAACCCTGATTTTTCAAAACTCATTTGAAAATGACAATAGAAACCAAAATCTGAGAACAAAAAATAGCAACAAAGCTCTCTATGTCCATAATCTGAGTTTTGTGCGGTTGAAAGAGGTGGTGGTTGTGATTGATTTGGGATCAAAAAAAATATTTATTCAATCAAAGCCAAGTGTTACAGAAGAATCATCACCATGGGATGCAACAGAAAAGACAATATTAGCAATTAAAAGCAATCATCATCGTATATCCATGAAGTTTGAATCTGTACGCCTCACTTGATAAAAATTAGAACCAGATAATAATCTTCATGGAGAAACTGCCATTCAAGAGTAAGGAGATCTCTGTCTCATCAACCCACGAAGCAAAAAACCCAGATCTAACCCCAGCAATCCATCCCCACCTGCAACCGAAACCGAGAACCCAGATCCACAACTTCAACTTCAACTCCAGAAAACTTCAAATGCAAAAAATCCAGAAACATGGCTTTGAGTTTCTCCTTTTCTGCTATAGCCGCCACCTCCTCTTCTCCCATGGCTACGCCACCACCACCATCTCCTTCTCTTCCCTGAACTCGCGCCATCTCCTTTCCTCACCCAGAATCACGCACCACCAACTCCTCTCTCTCTCTCTCTCTCTCTCTCTCTCTCTCTCTCTCCCTGATCACGCAGGAGGTTGTCAACGAGACATGGAAGTTTCGCGAAGGTGGTAGATGGGTCGATCTGTGGTGAGGGTTCGACGACGGTGGCTGGTGACGGTGAAGGAGGCAGATCACGAGTTCCGATCCGCTGCGCCTCTCTCGCTGCTCCTCTCTCGCGCCGCCACAATCTCTAGATCTGAAGAAGAATTCCCAGATCTGGTTCGATCTTGCTAGGTTGAAGTGTAGTGCGGTGGAGTTCGAAGAAACGGCTCTGGAATTGGTTGAGGATGGTGATGGAGGTCCGTGATTTTGAATGGAGGAGAGGAGTGGTGGCCGGCGGTGCACCACCATCACCATACCCAGATCTGAAAACTCATTTTTTTGTTTCATTCTTCAACATTCCTGTGTGATGAGGAGGGGAGGAAGATGGAAAAGATTTGGGGTTGAGTTTCAGATCTGGGGTGAGGTTCTGAAATATGGGTTGAAGAAAATGATGTGAAGAAGATGAGTGATGAAGATGATAAGATTAAGAATAAGTGTTTTTTTTTACACATTAAGGATAAATGTTTGATTAAGAAAATATGATTTTTGGAATTTTTTTTTAAAAAGCTGTTATAGTGGATTAAAATGCTTTGGTGTAACTTTACACAAGTTTTTAGAGGACCATAATAAATAAATTTTTCCGAGAATTATCCTTGAAAAAAATGCATTATTTAGCATTGAATTTATTAATAGCCGTACTAGCAATAAAAGGAGAATGAAAAAGGAGAAAAGGCAATAAAAAGAAATAAAAGTGCAAATAATCGACGACCAAACTCGCCCGCAAACCGAGGAGAGAGAGAAGGGGAAATTGTCTATCACAAACTGCCAGTGGGTCCCAGCGATGGATGCGGAGGCGGAGGCTACATCCCCGGCGGCCGCCGTATCGCGGTGGAAGTTCGAGGTGTCACGGCGGTACCAACACCTCCTGGACAAAGCGACGCCGTACGTGGCGAAGCGGTGGTTGGGGTGCCTGGTGGTGGCGCTGGTGTACGCGCTCCGCGTCTACATGGTGGAAGGATTCTACATCGTTTCCTACGGTCTCGGCATTTACATCCTCAACCTTCTGATCGGCTTCCTTTCCCCTCAGGTCGATCCCGAGGTTCAAGATTCCGGTGGCCCCTCCCTCCCCACCTCCACTTCCGACGAGTTTCGCCCCTTCGTTCGCCGCCTCCCGGAGTTCAAGTTCTGGTAACTTCCCGTCCTCCTTCTTTCGCTTTCCCAATTCGCCATTTCTGTTTCTAGGGTTTGTTCCTCGATTCAATTTTGGATTTGGGATTTTAGATCAATTCGGACAATCTTGGATGATTCGATTCGATTAGTTTGTGATGATGAGTTATTGGTTGAGTTGTTGTTGTTCTTATATGTCAATGGTGTAGAAAATTGAAAATTGAGTATAGATGGAAAATCAATATAGTGCATGCAGTTTGAGGTTGTGTTTGAGGATTCACCACCCACCCTTGCTGCTATAATATAGAGGAAGTGATCAAGTGTAAGTAGCCGAGAAATTGGCGCGATCCGTTGTGCTGCAGCCTCTGCATGGTGATCCCCTGAAAGATCTGTTTCAGCATTACAGAACCAAACTAGGGTGATTCTGATTAATCATGGTTACCACAACCCGAATCCAGACCCTAATTCCAAGGCATATTTGTTCACATAGTAAACCTAGGAGACCTAGCTAAGTTGAAAGTGAGTATCCCTCAACTCTGCTCGGTCCCCTTCTTATGATACTGGTATGGTTTGCACCATTTAATGAGTGGACCTCCATAGTCATTGTGTCAATTATGATGTTCCTGATTTCTGGCATTCATTTAATTCTCAATGTAACGACATTCAGCGGAAATTTTGGCATGTCGGTCGGCCTTCATGAAAGAAACACTCCCTTCCAGATCCCGAGGATGTCGCTGAAATCACGCAACATGGTCGGTCACCTTACATAAACAATATTCATTGCCTGTGTACTCTGTCTAATCTATATCTCCAAAGCTCCTCGATGCTATGCTGGCCATCAAACTAATTCTAATTTTCCAAATAATAGCACAGATTCCTTATCTATTTGTCTCTGCAAATTGTCTTTGCAGCTAAAGAGTAAGCCACTCATGGTTGTCCAGCCGAGTTAATAGGACATTGCTTTGGTGCTAACAAAGGAAGCTAAGATCAACGACACTGACCATCTCTTTTAGGTGGCTCAGTAAAGCTTTTACCTTAAATCCATTAGCGTTTTCTTGCCGTTCATCAAGCTGACAATCTATTTGTCCCCTTACATCTATTGGGACAATTAAATGCCCATCATGTACAAGTTTTTCCTTGTTTCAAACAATTAGTTATCTGAAGAAAGAATTTTTTGCAATCTAAGGAAATTAAATATATGTAATATAATTCCCTTGCATTTCAAGTTCTTTTAAATTCTGAGCCATAGATACAAATTCTTGAGGCTTCGATACATATCGCAGTATGGATCTAAAATGAACCTGAATCTCATTTAGTATCTCCGATTCAGTGATGAGTCATATGATTTACGGTTCGCGGGTGAATCTTACGATTCAAAGTTGCGTGCAGGTTGCACTTTAGTCGGGTTGAGTTGTGTGGCCAGTATAGGTTTATGGTGCTTTTTTGAAGTTTTACAGAAGAGGCCAGAAATGGCCATTCTCTTAAAAATCAAACCCTACTTTGGTCCTCAGTCCTCACTACTATCGATTCATGTGACATTTCTGGCTCACCAAAGAAACATGTCTCCTTTGTTGTTTCGGTCCCCTTGTGCTTCTCTCCATCTACTACTGAGTTTCCTTATGGGATAATTGCTTACTGCTGTTGTGAAATTTGTTATTGCTACAGATTAGTGTTGACCTTGGGGATGGTGAATGATTCAATTAGTTAGATTATAATTATTTACTAGAATCTAAGTATATGTAGTAGGAAAGTAATTTGCATTTTTTTCATCTTATTAAGTATAGGCACCCACTATTTTTCTTCTTATTTTGATTTATGGCTTGGGTCCTGTATTAGTTTAATATTTATTATATGAAATATCAGCTTATGTTTCCATTTATAACTTGATTTTTTTGTATCATGTATCTTACGATACATAAAAAAAAATTGATTCATGATTTGAATCTCGATTCAATAACTATAATCTGAGCCCTGACATACATATAAAACACAAATGAGCTGCACAATCTGTTAGTTTTAGTTTCAGAGGAAATCAAGCTGCAAAATATAGAAAAGATCAGTACAACTAATTGTTATATTTTTCTCTATGAAAATTGTGATTTTTTTAAGCTACTAATGTTGTGTTATTTACAGTTATCTATCTGTAAAAATTTATCTGAGAAATTGTTATCGTGTGTGAAACTAAGTATAGACATGTGAAATGAGCAAATAGAGATCTGTTAGTGTTTTTCTGACAAGAATGTAATTGTGATTTTACACAAATTATGAATTGTTCAAGTGCCCACAGTACAAAATAGCATTGCATTGTCTGACAATTATGAATTTTGAAAAGAGATCTTGATGGACTGAGTCCTTTCCTTAAAGTTTCTATTGCTCTTTGTCAATGTCTATACTTTTGTGCTGGCTTTGATACTTTGAAAAATTAGTGTTTGAAAATGTTGTATTACTTCATTCCATGAAGATTGTGTCATTTTTTAACATAAATAAGTGAGTGCTATTTGGATAATTTTCTTTTGGGTTCTGTGCTTTTAAATTCTGGAAGCAAGTTCCTTGTTAACTTAGGGAAGATACTTATCCCTTTACACTTTTACCCTTAGGATTTTGACCTGCAGACTTATTTCTATTGAAGCTTCTCAATTTTATTTTCCGAACAGGTACTCAATCACGAAGGCATTTTGCATTGCATTTGTGATGACTTTCTTTAGTGCCTTTGATGTTCCTGTCTTCTGGCCAATTCTCCTCTTCTACTGGGTGACCCTCTTCACTCTTACTATGAGGAGACAAATAGCTCACATGATCAGATACAAATATGTACCATTTTCATTTGGAAAGATGGTAAATTTTATATTTTCCATTCATGTGAAGTTGTTTTCATCAATTTTCTATGGCTGAGTTCATTCGATGGTGTTTTGAATATAATTATACCTTTGTTGCTGATAAAGATTTGGTTTTGTTTATTTCACTTTTAGCGGTATGATGGAAAGCGGGCATCAGCAGAAAGCACAACCCTTTCAGATGACTGAAATACAGGTTAATTGAAACTTCATTTGCTTCATTTAAGACACAGACCCACATGTGGCTAGATATCATTTGCAGTATATTTTGACAGATAGTGCAATCTGAGGATGTGATAGCAGCTGGAAAAGTTTGCTTTGAGGTCTACCATGGGCAACTGGATGTTTAATTCCCAGTTGTGTAGTTGTTTAGACTTTGGAATTCCTGAATGTTTTTTACGCGTTAGCAAAGGATTCAGCTCAAGTGAGATATTGGGGTTTTAAGGACTCATTGCATCGATTCCTTTTCCTTTATTTTCTGTTTCTGTACAAATGCCTCTTATTTCTGAATTCTTAGTCAAATAACGGGAATTTTAGGTACATTATGTTGCATGAATCTCCCTTCATTATTTGCAATGCGGTTATACTGATCTATATTTCACATTTTATCATCTATTTTCTATCTTTCATTCTTCTCTTTTCTTAATCCATTTGCTTTTGAGGAACCCCCTTTTCTTTAAACTACACAGAATGCAATTTTTCTCCCCTTATTGAAGATAGTGTCCATGGTAATCTTTATACCTTTTTTTTTTTCCCTGGGCACATTATTTTGATGAAACGATTACTTGGTCCATTCATTTAGTCATGGGAACCTTTTAAAAGGGGGTCTATTGTATAGCATTTGCTTAGGAAATTTCCCTGCCAATCTTTACGTGCCGTCTATATGAAATAAGAATAATCAATGATTGAACCCAGTGTGAACTTTTTCACTTGCCTAGATTTGTTTATTTGGTCATATCGTTGATGGTTGGTGAAAGAGTAATGATATATACACACCTCATCTTTTAAACACTTCATTTCCACATATTTTTGTTTCTACCTCTCTCCTCTTATCATCTATCACATCTCATACTTTCTCTCTCTTACTTTTTCTTTTCTTCCTATCTCTCTCCTCTTCCACCTCCTTCCACCTCAAAATGAGGTGTGAAGAAAACATTTTCCAACGGGTCAGTCATATCCGCAATGGATTGGTTATAAGTGGTTGTAAATTAAGAGGAATCTATCAAATCGTAGTTGCACGTATAGTTGAGCTCATGTTGCTCGTACAAAACAAAGGCTGATACAATTTAGCTGAAATTGTTTGGTAGTGTTGATGTTGTTTTTTCCGGTGCGACAAAAAGGAATCAGAAAGACTGAAATGAAACAAATTAAGCACTCGAAGCATTGGCTTAGACCAAATACAATGGTTTGTTGAGAGGGGGGTTGAATTTTGTTGAGGGTGTGCAGTGGTTGGTTGAGGTTTGTTGAAGATGAGGTGGGGGAGAAAAGTGTTGAGAGGAGTCAACAATGTTGAGAGGGGAGCCGGCTGCCATGTGACGGCTTCAGATTGGGAAATGTCAGGCGCGTGCTCTCCACGCGCAAACAAGGCGCGTGGGAGCCTACTGGAGGAGAGAGAAAATTGACGGGAATCTTTGAGTGTGACACGTGGCTGACTTTGATTGAGTCGCTGAATTTTTATCATCTTTATTTTTTGAACTCAATTATTTCATCGAAATTTTTTTTTAATGGAAACTTTTTTTTAACCAAAATTCATGATTTTTTTTCCTCTATAAATAGATACTTGGTTCGTTTGATTTGGACACAGAAAAAAAACCAAGTTTTTCACCATCTTATTATCTTTATAAGCCTTTGTTTTGAAATGGATTACAACAATTACCATTTCAACACCCAGAATTCTTCTAACTACCCATTTAACTACCAAAATCCCAACAATTATCAAGATCCAAATCAATTTTTCAAGCCACGTCCTCAAAATCCTAACAATTATCAAGATCCAAATCAATTTTCCAACCAATGTCCTCAAAATCCCAACAAATTAATTTAAATCGATAATTGTAATTTTATGTAATCATAAAAACAAAAATATAAAATTAAATAAAAATATGAAATAAAAAAGTGGTGGGGTAGGATGAGTGGTGGGGTAGGGTGTTGAATGAAAAACCACTGGAGTGGGTAAAAGTTGAATGAGTGTTGAAATGGAGAGAGAAGATGATGTGGAGTGTTGGAAAGAGAAAAAATAGTGTTGAGAGTAAGTAAATTCAACAAACCATTGTATTTGGTCTTATATATAGGAAATTTCCTGTCCCTAGCCCCCATGGCTCTGCACTCCAAACAAAAAAATTTAGCACTCCAGCAGGCTCCACAAAGGATTTGGATATTCTGCGATTAGACAACTCAGATTTGAAAGATCAACTTTAGTCTCTAGTGGTCATTTTAAATCGGAGCTATCAGATTAAGACATATGACTACTGCACCATGACTGTAGCGGCTTTAGGGAATGACATTAGGAAACTCCAAGTGTAGGAAGGTTGTATTTTTTCTAGAAGGGTAAGTTTTTCCTTAATGGTCTCATAGCGAAGATTGTGCTAGAGTTTAACATAATAACAATGTTTTTATTTTATCAAAATAGATGAGATTGAAGTCATAACACTTATATTAATGGGGATAACAATTCCTAACACTTTGATTGGTAGAGAAGAGAGAGATACAGAAGAGAGAGTATAGAAGAGAGATGATGAGTAGAGAGAAATATGTGAGAAATAGAGTAGATTTGTAGGTTGTTTGGTATAATAGAGATAGAAGAGAAAGAGAAGAGAAAGAATGAGGTGTAAAGTTATATTTTATATTAAAAGACATTTGGACCAATATATAAAATAATAAAATAATTGTATTCAGAAAAGACATAAGGACATAAAGGTAAAAGGAAAGAAAAAACGTGATGAAGTTGCATCTCTCTTCAAAATGAAAAGACCAGAAAAAGCAGATGAATCACCCTCTTTCCCCTCTCTCTGCGCTACAGTAATTAAAACCAAACGATGGTGGAATAAAACTCTCTCCTCAAACTCCATCTACTTTATCTCTCTCTGCACAAAATCAGTGGTAACAAACAAAGCGTAAAGGAGCAATATGACAATGCTTAAAATACAACAATTGAACTCATACTATGCTTGTTCATACAGAGATATACCAAGAACGTGAAGAAGAAGACTTGCTCAAGACCATTTCTCAAATAGAACAATCAATAAACTTCAGCAACCCGAGCATGTAAGGGAGAATGTCAAATGGGTCATTGTGGCGAACGAAGAGATCAGAAAGAGGCTTTGGTTCGCTGTGTAGAATTTTGTCACATCGGCGTGAAGCAACTCGATGACCTGCGATAGGGTTCACAACGACAACGTCGACGCATATGAATGAGCTAGGATGCAATTTTGTGGAGAACGGTTGCAGACTGAAAGATGCTTGCAAGAGGAGGAGGAGATTTTCTTGCTCTACACTACACTTAAATTTAACATTTTCTTGAATGTTAAATGATAGAGTGCACGAGGATGTAAGCACGACAGGAGCACGAGTAAGTTTCTGGTGGTTTTAAACCGTCAGAAATGTTTAACGCTTGCGGTTTTTTCTGGCACAGTAAACTAGTGGCGGTTTAAAACCGCCAGAAATGTGTAAACCTTGCGTTTTTTTTCTGGCACCGCAAATTAGTGGCGATTTGAAACCGCCACTAACTGTTGTTCGTGCACTCTCGTGCCAAATCCTGTCGGGCCAAATAGCACTGCTCATATGTATGTATAGAGGAGAAGTTTTTGCAACTTTGAGGGTAAAAATTAATTCAACAATTTATTACACTATATTGAAAATTTGACTGTGGTTATTTTGGTAAAAATGAAAATTATTCTCCAAGATTCAATCACATCTGTCCGTTTCATAGCAACCTCATTGTCTTTTTGCATTGTATTCACTAAACTTAATTGTAAAAATCAATGCATTCATTCATAGGGGTTCTAAAAACCTTTGAAGAGACCTTCAATATTCTTCAGTTTCTTTAAACCTTCCAACTTCTTCAAAGCTTAACCTACATGTATAAATACTTCTTTGCTCCATACCTTTTTTGCCGGTTTTCTTACATTTATCTTTGTTTTTTATTTGGTTTATAGTAGATTCGGTCATAGGCCCTTCAAGCTTGATCAAACTCTCAAATGGTGAATGTTCTTTCACTGTATCTTTTGCTTACCCCTTTTGCTTTTTCCTTTTATTTGATCATTTCTTTGTCTTTTGCCGAGTTTTTAAAAAGTGAGTGTGTCTATCAACGTTTGAGCTTCTAATTTAGAATATTATAATTTGGTTTTTGTTAATTTCAGTTTCAAACTGTACGAGTGGAGAAGAGAATAAATTAGATTGTTATGAGGAAACAAGCAAAGCAAGACAAATGTGTAAAGGAATCATGATTTGAAAGTTGTATACTAAATTTGCATTTCCTTCCTTTAAACTTTCATGCTTGAATTTACAAATTTCTATTTTATTAGGTGAAGACTCAACTTGCATCAATTTTTTTGCGTGGCTTTGAAACACAAAAATAAGAATTTGTGTTTGCAATTTGGTTTAAATAATCAAGATGAAGGAACTCTTCCATAGCTGAACAACTTTGAAGATAAACTGAATTGACTGGGAAAATGCACACTATGAATGATAGTTGTTGCAACAGTAACGATACAAATGATGAGGATGACCAAGCTCCCAAATCATGATTTCGATATTTACATGATGTGGTATCTATTCCTTCACTCTTCTTAGAATTCTTTTATCCTTAAAATATTAATATCATTGCCTCTCATCCATATATCCTTCTAATATGGACAAGACTTTTAGTTAAATATTTCAAGTGATTTGTTCTATTGGTACCGAAAAAGAATGAGAGATATCCAATTGCAAAAGAGACACATACATCTTTAGAAGTGTGGATTAAAGAAGAATGAAACAGACGACGGTTGAAGAACCCAACATTGCTCATCAAGGTTTTGTAAGTTCGTGGAAGAAGATTGAGAACTCCGGTGGCTTAGAAAGTCTCCATAGTGCATAGCCTGTTATGAAAAACATAAAAGTACAGTAGACAATGAAACAAAATTGGAGAGGGTAGTGATGCAAAGAAATGTTAAAGCAACAAGTTATGTCAATTAATACGTAGGGGTTGTGCACAATTATTAACTAAATTTGTTTTGTTGTAACTAAAGGCTATGTAACACCATTAAGTCTATTAAAAAAAGTGAAACTGATGTCAATTAATACAAAGGAGTTGTGCACAATGTATTAATGTGCAAATGATTTGATTACATTACTCCATCCGTTCCTATTTATAAGAAGCAAATAGAAAGTGTACTTGGTCCTTTTAATAAGAACCAACTTCAAGTTTGTGGAGAATTAATTATTTTTGGACAAGAATGTCATTATTTAATTGAATTTTTCTCTCTTTCCACTTGCTATAGCATCAATGATGCATAGAAATTAAGAATAATAGGTGGAGGGTAACTTTGGGAAGTTGATATAAATTGAAAACAAATTTAATGCAATTATCTAGATTAGCTAAATTTCTTAAAGGATGTGAAGTGGTTGCTTGGTTCTTATATTAAGGAACGGAGGGAGTAAAACATAAGGGGGTTAGCAAAGTGATGGAATCCTAAGGGAATTTTAGTTAAGGTTACAATTGAATAATAAAGGTGCACAAATAAATAAAATTAATATATTTTTAGAAATTTTCTTCAAGTACTACTTTTATGAAACTAATTTTCTAACTTCTATAATTATGCACACTCATGTGTCTTTTTATTTTGTTTTAACTAAAGACTATGTAACACCATTAAATCTATTAAAAAAATTGAAACTGATGTCAATTAATACGTAGGGATTATGCACAATTATTAATGTGCAGATGATTTGATAAAATTAAAACATATGAGAGTTAGTAAAGTGATGGAATCCCAAAGGGATTTTAGTGAAAGTTACAATTAAAAAATAAATGTGCACATAATAAATTAATATTTTTAAATGTGTTTTTATTTATTTGAGAATACTCCATCAACATGTATTTGACAACAATTTTTAGTGACAGATTCCTAAGAAAGAGATAAGCAAAGCACACATAAAATTAGTGGAGCCTTTGATTAAAGGACCTATTGGTCTGGGCTACCTCAGAAGCTAAAACATGGATCTCAGTTTGTTGCCAGTACCTCTCTTCCATCAAGAATCAGATGGCTTTCATTTACTTGGAATTGCAAAGATCAAGAATGGGAAGAACACGTGAATTTCTCCTCTGCATTGGCTAACAATTCATTCCAAGAATAGCTTAAAACTTCCACCAGTCCAATAGCACTTTCTTCTAATTGTGCAAATACGTACTAAAGTTTCTACGTTTGATAACCTCTTTTTTTTGGTTCATTTTCTTTGAGTTGGGAGCTATGTCCATGGTAACTCACATTCCTTTGTTTTCGGTAATTACTCATATTCCTTTTTCATTACAATTGATGCAGATTTCACTTTGGATTTCTATTAGTTAGTTAGCTTAGGAAAGGAATATTCTTTTATATCATTTGTGTATTTCTATTTCTATCCAATTTTGTATATTTTAATCCTGCCTTCTTCAATAAAGTTGATTTTCAATATTTCTCCAACATGGGTACAGTAAAAGGGTAAGTTAGATTCAAGCCATAACACTTACATCAATGGGGATAACAATCCCTAAATAAGCAATATCACAATGCTTAAAATACAACAATTGAACTCATACAATGCTTGCTCATACAGAGATATATCAAGAACATGAAGAAGAAGAATAATACTTGCTCAAAACATTTCTCAAATAAAACAAACAATAAACTTCAGCAACCCGAGCAGAAAAGGGGCTTTGGTTCGCTGTGTAAAATTTTGCCACAACGGTGCGAAGCAACTCGATGACCCGCGGTAGGGTTTGCAACAGCAGCGGGACGCACATGAACAATGTTGAGAAACAACCCCTCCCAACATATATATATATACAATGTTGAGAAACAACTCCTCCCAACATGGGTACAGTAGTCGAGCCAACAAATACCTGATAAAAACCACTAAAACTCAGTCACTACAACAAAGACGCGCTAAAAACCTCTATAGACCTTCCAAGAAAGCAACCTCTAACGTTTACACCACTAGGAGAGATCCCTATTAAAGTCGAAAGCAAACGACAGGTGCAAACAATCTATCAGTCGCACGACACTTGCAACAAAGAGTCACCCAAATCGTGCAAACCAAAAGATCCAATTGCACCTGGAAAAGGAGAAGGAGATAAACATCTCCTTATTGTGAGCCCATGACCGTCCTCCTCACAAATCATGGAGGGCCCCTCGTAGCCTCTCCCGTCAAACATTGCTTCCCCCTCCAAAACCAATGCTGGAAGCAAACCCAAAGAACCAAAACCAATCAGCCATAACCCGTCACAAATTTGAGACCATGAGCAACGATGGGGAAAGAGCGAAAGCGAGTGATGACGGCGACTGAAGGGGCGCGAGTGAAGTCATATGAACATTAAGTGTGATCATTTTGAATCATATAGTTAAATATTAAAATAACTTGAAAATCATCATTTTCAATAAATATAGTCTGATAAAATATTTCTCATATTATTAAATAATATCATTCAAATAAAAAACCTTAGATTTAATTTCCGTATTTAGCCTTTTTATAAATTAATAGAATAATAATAAATCAAAAAATGAAATATTGAAATCAAAGTTCTAACTATCAATCATTATTTGATAACAATATGTAAGTAATTCTTTACATATATTTATCATATTTATAATAGAAATTCAAAATACCTCTAGACATTTCTAGATTACTTCATAGAGTCAAAGTATTTCCATTCAAGAAGTATAAATGCATGTTTATATAACACACCTATAATGCATGTTTACTATCTATATATGTGTATCTACATACATGTATAAAAATCACAACATTTATGAAACATATATTTTTGATTGACATATTTTGTAAAATTAATAATATTAAGAAATCAAAATAAATTTTTTATTTCAAAAAACTCTTATTAATAAAGTAAGGTTGTTTAAAACAATTTACATTTATTTAGTATGAGTAATTAATTTTTTTATTTTAAATGTAGTAATTAAGTTAGTTGTATGATTTATTGTTAGTTCTATTTCTACACAATTTTTTAATTATTAGCAAATACTATAAATATTGACATCATTAATATTTTTTTTTGAAACGCAAATTGCTCAATTCATTTTAATAACCGGTTGAATCAAGTTTAACAAACTGTAGAATCGCTTATCCGTGTATCACACACAATTAACAAACTGTAGAATCACACAAGATACAAAATCCTAGTTTCTAAAACAGAGCGCAACCACACACAATTCACAAAAAGTTGCTGACTCCAAAAAAGCTGATGACTCCAAACAATCAACCCTAACCTCATGGTTTACTTAGAGAATCTTTGTCCTTCTGCAGCTGGGCCTTGATAATGTCATTTGGGGGATTTATAGTCTGCCCAGTCAACTCTCTTCCTAATAGCATGTTGCGCTATATTGTGTGCCACTTTGTTCCAGTCTCCATTCACATAAGCGCGCAACAGTGAATACAGTGCCTTGGTCAGCACACTGCTTTCTGACTCTGCCAACTATGACCAACAGTTTCCTGACATGATTGTGCACCTCCGTGTTGGGTAGAACCAAGAGGTCATTCACCCAGTTGACCACATCATAATTATCACAAAACAACGTGATTTTGGGCTGATTCTGGTACATCACATACTTGCGCATTCCCACTTCACAGTCTTTCATCTCCCCATACTGGATCATCCATTTCTTTTTGATCTTCATAGCGAAACCATGTATCCAATCTTCATTTTCATCGCGGAGAACTCCTCCCAAGTACAACTGCCCACTGTCCTTCTGCTCAAAAGCATCCACATTCAATGTATATCCCTCTTTGGCTTTCGGCCAGCGGTCATAGACTAGGGCAGGGGGACACACAAGAATTGCCTCGACAGTGCCCTCGAAGCTAGGGTCTTCATCGCCATCGTCATTCTCCTTTCTCAGTTCTTGCTGATTTAGAAACCCTCAATGCTGAGGTATTAGACTATTAGGGTATGAAATCATTAATATTTAACTTACTATTTTGTAAATCTTTGCATTTCATATTTTAAAATAAATATAATTTTACTAAAAAAAAATTAAAATATGTATGTGCAACGCACATATCTAACATCGTACTTTTTATGTCAAGACAATCAAGATGTGGAGAAGTCTCAAAGATTAACATTCTCATCACCCAAAAGCTATTAAACTATCTGACAATAGTGAGCCTGTAGATCCTACCGAATTTGCTTATATGGCTCTCTCCACTTTTACTTATTATGCATGTTATCATCCAACATTTTCAAAATCTGACCAAAAAGGATTTTCATGTTGTCAAACACATTTTGCATAATATAAAAGGAACACTAACTTATGGCCTCCGATACTTATCTCAATCTTAATTTTTTTTTGATGCAGATTGGGCAGGATGTCCAACCACTAGGAAAAGTACTATTGTTCCTTTGATCAAACTGTGTTTCCTGGGCCTCATAATCATAATCCAGTGCTTCATTCTCGCATCAAGCACATTGATATTGATTATCATTTAATCCACGAAAAGGTTACTACTAGGATACATCCAACTTCAATACACAAATTGTCGATGTATTCATTAAAGCTTTGTGCAAAGATTCCTTCACAGTCTTTCATTACAAGCACCCTAATTCAAGACAAATCAATTGTAGTCAACCTTTGGAAGATAATTTGAATGATTGCATGACTTTAGTGAGCCAAGCTTTTCGGCCCGAGACGAACCCAATGAATACTTAGGGTTTTCCTGAGATCCCACGATTTCACTGGTTCCACAACCAGTTAAGAAATCTAATAAATCACTTTAAGTTTTTTCACGTCTAGAAACTAAGGTATTAGATGTTCATCCATTACCAAAGTACTGTATTCATTCATTACTAAAGTATTTATAGGATTCAATCCCTCAAAAGAAAATGTTATTTAGAGGGTGATTTTTATTTTTTTAAATTAAGAATGAATTCAATAATTTTAGAAGTTAATCTGGTTCAATTCTTAAAAAACTTATTTTAGATAATGATTATAGTCCAAAACCAGTTTTGAACCAAATAACCATTTTTTAAAACCGGTTAACCAATTTTTTGAAAGTGATTTGGTTCTTTATGAAATGGATATGGTTTGCCGACCAGGTTACTGTACCCATGTTGTTGAGAGGGGTTGTTTCTCAACCTTTCTTATTTATATAAATCTATCTATTTATATTTGCACAAGAGCTGAGTTGAATGAATTTTTTGTATAAATAAAATACAAACAAATCAAAACATTTTAGGTTAAGTTGCAGAGAATTTTATGTTTTTTTTTAATCTTGGACCTGATCCAATCCAACCCGAAGATGTTAGGGTTGAGTTAGGCGGGTTAATCAGATCGCAACTGAAATAATATTGAATCTGAAGTATAAAAAAAAGCAAACAAATTATTAAAACTAGTACCTTAAGATGCTGGTTTATGCAATTATAATAGTAAACCGTTTTTCCCTAGTGAAGAATAAAGTACAGGGTCTTGGCAAACAGTAAATATCTATATCAGAAATATAACTAGCATATTGAAATTCAGATTGAACATTGAAATCAAATAACAATAAGTGAAAATGAGTACAAATTGATATTCATGTGCAACTTCCACATGATGAAATCTATGTACAAGAGTAGCCCATTAAAGCATGTCCAATACCCAAATCTAAGGTAACACAGTCACCACTTTCTTGCACCTTCAATACTTGGTCCTTGTGGTTCCAAAGTAATGATGGAGATGTTTCAATTTCAAGCACTGCTAACATAGACTTCAGCATTTTCATAAGCTGAAGTAGAGATTGCAGAGTTTTGGCCATTCTTCACTGGGTATGAAGCCTCCATTGCAATTCCACACTTGCCAGTGTAGGTGTGTTTAACATTACGCTCTAACTTGAAGTAACCATCCTCACCCCAGTGAGTTCCCCATGAGTTCCTCACTAGCCAATAATCTTTACCATTTTCAGAGCCATATCCAACAACAACCACACCATGATCTAAGCTTGTCCCACATTGACCAGTAAATACACCCTGAAAAGAAAGAAAAAAAGAAATTTAAGAGCATATATATGATGTTGTGCAATGTGCATAGTCCTGACCACATGTTTACACTGCAAACACTAGCATAGTCCCAAATCAAAATCAATGAAGGATTCATTGGTGACATTATTAGGTGCATGTCTGAAAATCTTTCTTGATTCAAAAGTCAAAATTTGGGAACAAGCTTTCATGAAAAATTTAGGGAAAAATAAGTTGATCGAAACACTGACTTCGAACATAGTTCTAGTTACCACATTCCTACATTGCAAACACTAACTTAGGAAGTTAGTCTCAAATCAAATTCAAAGACTCATTGCTTGACATTATTATGTGTATGTTTAAAAATCCTTCTATAATTGGTTCTATATCAATATCAATTGAGAGAATTGATTCTAAAAAAAATAAGTTAATCCAAATTTAAGAGTAATCTTACCGATTTATAGAGTTGCAAAGCCCTGCCAGAGGCCTCAATAGCAACGCTAACGGGTTGATGAGACACCGCTTTCTTCAATGCTTTCTCATTATATGGTGGAACATCCTCATACCCATCAATGCTCACTACCTTAGAATTTTTCTGTAACCACCCAAAATCATGAGAAAAAAAAATCAATTAATAATTTTAGAAAAGCTCAATCTTTTATTATTTTATTTTATCAAGAATTGGATACTGACCCTGGTTGGATCACATGTGCCATCAACACCCTTGTATGGGTAATCTTCCTCAGTGTCAATGCCACCATTTCCAATGATGAACTCAAATGCATAGTCCATGAGGCCCCCATTGCAGCCTTCATTGTAGGCTCTGTCACAATCCACCAGTTCTTGCTCTGACAAAGGCACAAGCTTCCCTGTGACTATCTTGTTTACTGCTTCCACTGTGGCAATTGTTGAGAACGCCCAGCAACTTCCTGCATCAGTCCAAAAAAATATTTATTAAAATAAATAGAACCTGACAGTCCCATTTTAACAGAAGGTCAACCTCTACCCTTCAAACTGCAATCTTATCCACCAATTTTTTTTTATAAAGAAATATTGTTCACCCATAATAAGTTCAAACGTCATAAAAGTATGTCTGAATTTTTTTTTTTGATGCGCGTATGTCTAATTAATAATTGAATTATTGTGTACTCACTTTTTAAATCCGAGACCCTTCACCCTTCATTCAACTCAACCCTCGTACTCACTTAACAATATATGACCAAAATATATTTATAATTAATTAAAAGAAAATAAACACAATAATTTTAAAAATTAATCATTTTTGACAGAAAATTAATCTAATTGGTAGAAAATTGACTTTATTATAATTAACATGTAAATATTTCATTCAATATAATGATAATTGATTTATATTTTAGCTTTTTCATTTAAATTGATTTAATTATGATATGTAAATATATGACTTTCAATTTCAATTCATATATGGTATTCTCTTTTCTATTTATTATTTGTAGTTTGCTAAATAGCTGAAAAAGAAATAATGCACTAAAATTAGCCATTTATATTGTTTTATTTAAGGTAAATTTATTTTATTTTTTTGAACTCAAAATTTATATTGTTAATATAACTATAAGAATATATAGAGAACAAATTATATCACTTTCAAAGTATATTGAAAAAAGATTCTTACCATCTAAATTTCTTTTAATATGCAGCTGGTGGTCCTTTCTTAACAACAATAATATATACTAACAATCAGTTAGCACTTAGAAGTTAGAACCTTAAAATACACAATAATATAAAGTTTGTTGTCTTGTAGTTTGAATTTAAAACAAGTACTTATCCGATAAGTAATCCAATTTAATTAGTTAATAAATTAAAAGGTTATCTCACCACCTAACAAAATGGCAAAATTATAGGAGGCACTTACCACAACTTCCCTGATCCTTGATCGGAGCAACCGCACCTTGCAACCTCCAATCAACGTGCGCCGGCAACCGGTCACGGGCGTTATACGCATACCGGTGACCGCCGGTGATGCTCTTCTTCGCTTTCATGACCCTGCGCCTGGCATCACTCCTTGCACCCAAATACATGGACCGGTATTCCTCATTGGTCATGTCCGCAAACCGGTTCAAGCCGAGTTGGTAAGTGTTGTTCTGAGCGTTGTGGTCATCAATGAATCCCAAATTGTCTTTGAAAACTTGGAACCTCTTGTCTTTCTCTCCCAAGGCGTTGTACACTTTCTGGTGTTTGACCAGCCACTCCTCGTACATGGCCATAACCTCCTCGTTGGTCCGAGGAACACTAGGTTGTTGAGTGATTGTTATGATGGACATGTCTAAAGAGAATGAGATTGTGAAGGAGAGGAAAAGCAAGGCGGTTATGGCCTTGATTGCTGCCATGGCTGGAAGGAGAGAAAAATAGAGGAAAACAAGGTTGGAACTTGGGAAGGAAGTTGTTGTTGGGTGAAGAATAAAGTGGGGAGAGTGTGGTTTATATAGAGGGAATAAAGTGGTTTAATACTCCAAGGGGATTGATTGAATGGTTGATGAATGGGAGGAGGAAAGAGAGAAATTACTTAGGCAAGTGGTGAATGTATTTTGAGAGGGGAAAATAAGATAATTAATATACACACCATGTGACCTCTGAGAGCCTCAGTTGATGGTGAATAATTAAAATCTAGAATTAGATAAATGCATCTAATAATAATTTCTTACTAATATCTTGATTACAGTATATCTTAAACTATTCTGATGTTATATATTTTTTTTTGATATATTGAAAAATTAAAAGAAGCACAAGACAACTACAAAGTTAACAAATTCCTAGTAAGAATATGGGAAGGAGAGTCCTTCGAGCGAGTAACCGAGCACTGGCGATCAACACCCAACGTGGCAAGGTAATCAGCTGCATCATTAGCAGTCCTGGAGATACAAGAACAAGTTGGACAGTCCAACTACGCTGTAGCCACTGTTTAACTTCCCAAAGATCCAAAGCATCCTTATGGTATGCAATTTGTCATCACGCAAGGCCACCATGATCTCAAGACAATCAAACTCGCATATTATATCATGCACATCCATACTCCAGGTCATTAAGAGACCATATTTCAGGGGCAAAATCTTAGCCTTAAACGCTGACCCCGCCCCTACTACCACCAACAAAACATGCGATCCACTCACCGCATCATTTCAAATCAAGCCACCCATGCCCATTCTCTCAAGCGAGCCCCAGAAAGCACCATCAGTATTAATCTTGAGCTTACCCGACGGTGGTGTGGTCCAACGAGCAGGTCCATCATCCATATCATCATTACCTAGCCAATTTTCATAGTCCTTGCACTCTTGACGGACCCACCTTAGAGCCACCTCCACCATGGGCGGGCCCATGTTGTGGCAAGGTGTGGCTACCAGTTTTTTTTTTTTTTTTTTTCAAAAAAATATTTATATGCTTCTATTTTATATGCTCTCACAACTGTGTGTTGCTTTCATTATATTCTCTTCCTGAATGTATTTGATACTGTGTGTCTGTTGTTCATATCTATCATGAAATTAATGTTCACTCAAATTATTGTGTTCATCATGTCATCCAATACAATACATATATAAAGAAGAATATACTCAAACATATAAATTATAATAAACGACAAAACCTTCACTCAGCACTTTGCAATCTACTCAAAAATTCATTAGAAGAAATTTTGTTGTAACCTGCTATGTGCTGCTGTGGATTTCTCATGCACCTCCTATTTTTCGGCCTCCACTATTAGTATAGTATAGATTGTTGTCTTCCTATTGTATTTTCTCTGTTTTATTGTTCTTGTTTCTTTACTGTACTGTTGTTTTCACTTTGTTTCTTTTGTTATAATTCGTTGTAAGCCTAGTCCGTCTTGAACTGTAAACTCTTCTATTTCCACGAGAAACTTTATCTCATGGTTTTATCTATAATATTTCTCTTTTTCAAAAAAAAAATTTCAATATATTTTAGTCTATAATTTCTTTTATGTTTAGCCTCACTGATATATAAGGTCTAGATCCGTCCTTGACCTCCACGTTCCAATTATTATCCCCCAAGACAGTGGTGTTGCGCCATCTCCATAGACCCGACAACCCTGCAGCAAAAAGGAACCGATGAGGGCTTGTCGACTGCAAGCGAACCCAATTACTAACGTTGGACGATGTAAACCCAGGCCAGGAGAATGCATTGAGCCTAAGCCGGACCTCACGGGAGTGAGGGAAATCCCTTAAACAGTGGATGCTATCTTCCACTGGATGAGAACAACGCGAACACGCGGGAGAGGCAGCTAGCTTGCAGTGAAAACGATGATCATTCAACCCAGGTTCAATCTCTAAGCAGTGCATATAGAGAAACATTTATTGGAGAGACATACACTCTTAATGTGGTCTCAAAGCCTTGGGAGATTAGTCTCATACTTATCAGTTGAGGGAATACCTAGAAAAACCACATAAAAAAGCATTCACAAATTTAATTATTTTTTGCTATTGTATTCTAATTTCTAAGTATCTCAACTAAATGAAATAAGAAAAATCATAAAGTTAATCTCATCAAAAGAAATACGTCAGTTATTCTCATTTATAACTCGCACCACTCTAAGACGTACAATCAAATTCTACACAAAAGTTAAAGTAACTTTTCTCACTAGTCAGCTTCAAACCTTTTTTTTATTATTATTTCCCCAATTTCAACAAAATCCACCTCCGAGTCCACACAATCACTTGAAATTGCAAGTTGCAGCAACCACTACTTCCACATCCTGGTTGCGAAACGCAACACCATAAGCCCACCAGATACAACTTTGGTTGCGTCGACGTTGAGCTTGAAAAACCCAACCGGTGAAGAACATCATGCATCCGTCGACAGCTGGTGCACCCATGTGAAATACCAACAAAATACAAATGTATATGTGCAATATAGGATGTTAAATATATTTAAATTTTAATTGAAAATTAAATTTTAATAACACCAGAAATTATTCAATAATTAATCATCTGATCAATTCTCTTAAATAACATATATTTTTAAATGAATGAAGTAATTTTTAACGGGACCTGAAATATGAACCCTTGGTGAGTGGTGACCATGAATATGTTTCTTGAGGAAATTTTTAAGTGTTTTGAGCTAAAGAAAAACTCCTTATTTTATCCTTTTTAACTACATAACCATATTTTTAATATATTGGTGATGGTTCATGACATTTTTTTTCTTTTAAATCGATGACATATATGTTTGTTCCTATGAAATTAAGAAAAACAAAAAACCTTTAGACCAGCAAGAAATTTGTAGTTTTCCATTATTTAGATGATGGTGAATGGCTAAGTTTTCTGTGTAGCCAATCAGACATTGTCATGTGTATAATCTGGTAGTCGTTTAGCGATTTCACATGGAAGGGAGATTGCGTTCACTTTCAAATCAATCAAGCAAAGCTCCAACTAACTTTCACAACATATATGAGGAGTGATCTGGATTTTTTTTTGGTAATGATGAGTGATCTGGATTAACTACAAACTATATTAACCGTTTGAAAAAAATCAAACAATAATGAAATTGTAAATACAAATTAAAGGAATATGGTAATTACTACCATACCTTAAGTCAGAGTAGGGTATGATACATGAGATGGTGTGTACTAATTAAATTAATTCAGAATGTAATTAATTAAGTATTTTCTCTTTTTATTTTTATGTCATATAAAAATTATTATTAATATCATTATATACTTAGTATTCCTCAACTAATGTTTCAATTGAGAATGACCCTCCTCTTCTTCCTCCACCATCCAATTTAGCAACCACTATTCATCCTTTCCATCTCTCCCCTAGGAAACTAGGTTCAAATTGGAGATGCCTTTTGGTTGCTAGGGTTTCGTTGCTAGTGATGGGGAAGGAAGAGAGGGTGGCTCGACGTCTGGAACGGTGACAAAGATTAGAGAAGACGAAGGACAGGTTCAGTAGTGGTGGAGCTCCCTTCAATAGTAGTGGCCAACGCGATTACTGGCCTCTAACGACAAAAGTGATGTTGGGACGTGATAATGCTCTCGATCGAAGCTTCAATCGGTGGCGCTCAGATGCAAACCCTCATCCAGATGCAAACCCTCATTCGGATGCAAACCCCAAATCATAAAGCAAACCCTCATATCCCTTCCACTCTAATGCCAACCCAGAGACACTACGCATGAAGAAGACAAACGACGCAAGAGAAATAATGGTTCCAGATTTGTTTGGCCAGGTCCTTCGTCATTCTGCTCCCAAACAGGGCAATCAACCTCTTTTCTTTGGGGGAAGGTGTCGTCGGAGGGATATTCATCAGATCTAAAGGACTTTGTGACTGAGAAGAAGTCGTGAAAGAGAACGGAGGAGATTGGGACCATTAACTTGAGAGCAAGTGAAAGCTGACAACGACGGGTGAGGTGATCGTGGCGACAACGACAAAGATGTTTCCTTTTCAAATCCATCTTTTTCTTCTGAAGCCTTCAACACGGTTGGAGAAAAAGATGTGAAATTTATGGAATGAGAATGTTAGGAGAATGAACTATTGCATTGGGGATGTAGGAGTTGAATCTGGGTTTTCATCATTATGGAAAATTTGAATAGAACCCTAAAAGTAGAAATTGGGGTTTTTTGGAGGTTAAGCACTGAAATAGGTGAGAAGGGTGCAAGGAAAAAGAAGAAGAATTTGTTGTAGTTGCAGAAACTGAACATTTGAGTGAGTGCCTTTAAATATGGAAGTGGGCAAATATTACATCTCAACAATGAATGTTTTCTGTTTTTCTTTTTTCCATATTTGGATGGTGGAAGATGAATTGAGGTTTTTATTTTGGTGAGGGAGATGCTGATGAAGATGATGAACAATGAATTTCTGGGTTAAGATGAAGCTTAATCCCTTTTCCTGAATGTGAAAACACTAAAACGTACAAAAGGAAGCTTCATGAAATTAGGTTAATCAGACGTACCATTTAACAAAATTATGATAAAATGTTATTAATATAATGTAATACATATATAATTTTATTAACGCCCTCAATTCTTTAAATTAACCATTCACCCCCTCCGTTTAAATTAAAAATGAAAATATAAGTAAAAAATAGACGGATGTAAATTATTTATTGATCACGTCATTCATGTATGATATTGATATGTATCATTCAATATGTCATGGAAATTAACAAGTATATATGAGGCATTAGACACGATTCCAAGTTTATGAAAGGATGTGTGCATGTTTAGTTTTGATGGGTGTAGAACGATAAATTACGGTGAAGTTAAAATTAAAATAGATAGAAATAAAATTAAGTGAAATACTTGTAGTCATCATAATTTTAACTTAGCTATATTAAAATATGCAAACAATCATACAATGGTACTAGAGGTTACAAATTTACAATTCTCAAAATAAATAGTTAGATCTTTTTAAAATACTTATTTTGTAATTGTTTAGAACTATACTTAATATAATTGTTCTTATACGGACCTTCCCCTATTAGATTTAGGGTTTAGAGTTGTCAAGACAATAAAGATAAGAATAATGAGAACTTGTCTTATTGAATGTGGGGGGAGGGGGATGCTTAGCATTTTATAGTGGGGCTAAACCCTAACCCTAAATCTATTACATTTGGGCTTTGTCTTGTCCTATTGGGTCTTTAATCTAGATGAGCCCGACTCTAAGCTAAGGAGTCGACTCGCATAGGTCGACGATCCCTCCTGGTAGAGGTCGAGCCACCATGCTCAGGTCGAGACCGGTACACATGTCCGCAAGACACCGGGTCCTTTGTATAAGGATGGAGCGTGTCTTAGACATCAAGAGTCGACCCGCCTAGGTCGACGATCCTTCCTGGTAGAGGTTGAGCTGCACTACTCAGGGAGAGACCAGTCCAATAACTAATAAAAATTGACAGGCTTGATAGGTATTATGCATTAAAAAAGGAATATTCATAAGTGAGTTCTCCTAAAAAGCTAAAACTCAATTAGTCAGAACGTGTTTTACCCTGTCTTCTAAAACTCTAAATGTACATGTTTAATACAATGTGTGGGTGCTTCTTATTTACTGAAACCTCTTTAATTACAATAATGATGGGGAAGAGGAATCTATTAGAGTTTAAGTGGTGTTTATAGCCAATCCATGAATACGCGCTTGGCTTATTGCTGGAGTGAATGAAGGAGCTGGTCACAATTGAAAATGTGAACAATGTCAACCCATTGACGACAATCAAAAACATGTATGAATTTGGCTAACCATGATGGATGAATCACAACAATCCACAATTTCAAGGCCTTTGAGTCAAAGTGACAAAAAAGTCTAAGCATTATGTCTAAAACTACTTGTGAATACGAGTGACCATGGTGATCGACGAACCATAACATTCTAATGGGCTTCTTTGAATTTGCTTTATGTGATAGAAGGACCTTAGCAATGAAGGGAATGAATCTCTTCCTCTTCTTTTTTATCTTCAAAAGCTTGATAAAAGAAAATAAAAGCCTTTTTAACTTTTACTTTGGTTTGGGGTGCTTGATTGGGGTGCTTGATTGAGGTGCTCTTTATGGATAAACTTTGAAGAAGATTCTTGGCGAACTTATAGGTCAGGTGTATTCAAAATCGATCTCACAATGGCAGATAAGATGTAACTCTTGAAAAAGCGATTGGATTACATGTTCAATGGCATTATTCATTACTCATTTCATGCCCACAAGTTGAAGAAGTCGGTGATATGGAGTGTGTGATTGCATCTGACAACCGCCACAAAGTAAGGGTAGCATGGATCACATATAAGACGACATAGGTAATAACTTCTCAACTTGTTAACACTTAGAAAGTCAGTACTCAAGGGGATGGCTCCCCTGACTTTGGAAAAAACTAGATCCCCTTATCTTCAAAATAATGAAATTATATTATTTAAATATATTATACATATATTCAGTTGTACTATAAGTTAGGGATAATTTAAGGAAAAAAAAATTGGTCCATATAATTCCTCAACATCATCTTATTCAAAGAATTGGCCAAATTTTGGCTGTGTATATATGGCTGTAGTTTTTTTTTTCTTTTTTTAAGGCCTTTTGATATCTTAATAAACCCCTACTTTACTCAAACTTGAACCTTCAATTTGTTCACACCGTAAATTCGTTACAATATTCTTCGTGAACCTCAAGATAAAGCTTCCATCCTCAAATTCAATCATGGAGTTGGTAATCCATTGACAAAGGAGGTTGTAGCTTGTAAGTTTCAATAACTACTAAGCTATTCTTTTGGAGTTTTTTTCTTCTTTTTTTGTCAGTCTTTTGTAACTACATGTATTTTCTTTTTGTCAACCTCTTGGAATGTTAGGTTGCTTCATAAATGATAAATCATAACTAGCAAAATATCCGTGTCCGATCATCCAATCTACCGGCTCACATTTTTCAATGCCCATGCTTTAAGTTTTTTTGGGATTTGGGGCAAACCAACTCCGACTAAAATATAAAATTGTTTTTTCCAACTTATTGGGTAAAATCAGTTGAAGGAGAATGCAAGATAATATTGTTTATATTATAGATTTATAGTTATACACTTAGTGAATCTGAATTGTAATTAGGGGTGGCTTAATGAGCTTGATCCATTGGGCTGGTCTGTTTGGTTCATCTTATATAGCGGGGTAGGTTAAGACTTTCAACCCAAATATCAATAGTGGGTCGGCCCAACCAGCATTTTAGCGGGCCAATGGCATTTATTGTGAGATTGTTGGACTTTAGTTTGTGTTTTTGTTGTTTTATAAGATATTTATGAGTTGTGATGATTGTGAATTTTTGCAATTTGTGAGTTGGTTATTTATTTGTGATTTTTATTCTTGGTGTAATTGTGAAATTGATTCTTAATTTGGAATTCTGTTGAGCATTTATTGTTTATTATTATCTAGTTGAGATAAATAAAAATTCAACGACAAGGTTGATATGAAACAAAGAAATATGTGGTAATCACAATCGAAATCTGGCTAATTGCAAATTTTAGCTTTATGCTCATTGTAGAAGGAAATTGGAGTAACATTTTTTACTTTTTGCTAGTTAAACATTTTTTTTGCCAATATATTCTTAAAAATGGGCCAGTACGCTAACCCGTCAAAATATGAGTTGGGTTGAGATTTTTAACCCATATCTCAAAAGTGGGTTGGCTCAATCCAACCCACATTTGGCAGGCTACTAACCCGACCTGTCAGGCTATATTCTCACCCCTAATTGTAAAAGTGGAATAAGTATTTAAAGGAGGTAAACAAAGAATTATTGAAGAATTCATGTATTACCTAGCATGGTAAAACAAGAGGGAGGTCACGACTGTTTATTAGACTTATGTTTTTTTGTTTGTAGATGCACCTTTTAGTAGCACTTTAAGCTATATATATTAATTCATTTAAATATTTGCTTTGTAAGAGTGAGTTTACTGATGTATTGGGGTGACATTGAGAGATGTCTATGCATTGTGAAAAAAATTGTTGAGAATTCAAGTGTGGAGTTGGAGTCTTACATTGGTTAAGTATGAGTGAGGAGAAGACTTTATAAGAGATGTGACTCATAAACCTAACGCCTTAAAGTTTTGGGTTAAGATGTGGCGTCGATATCTCTTAGTGTTTTACTCATCGGCCCATGAGCTCCCTTATCTCTCCTAACAAAATTCTTCATGGCGAGAGAATTGAGTGGAATTAAAGATATAATACATAATGTAATATAAAAAAGAAATACATAGAAGTAGAAAATTAGTGAAAATGATATCAAAGAAAAAAATGAAATTTGAATACATAAAAACCCTTCAACTTATGAATGGGTACTGGATTCTTTAAAAGGGAAAATTGTGGCCAGCCCGGCATAGGATCATGACTTCTATGTGAATATGCTGCCATTCCAGAAAACCTAGTCCCGAGGAAGATAGATTCTAGATTTTTGATTCTTCATGCCATGTGCTATGGTGTTTAAGTTTAAGAAGTAATTATTTTTCTGAAAATGCGTTCTAGGTATTGTTCTTTTTTAAGGTATGTTATAAGTTTTTCCGACAGAAATTTTTTTAAAATGTATAGAAAGGTGAGAGAGAATTTTCCTTAACATGGGTATGATCAAGCTAACAAAATAACTTAGTTAAAACTCGACCACTAAATTAAAAAACTCACAAAAACCTCAATCACGAACAAATTGCACAAGTATAATTGCATGTTTTAATGTCAAACAAACAACCTCTGTTGTACACTTGTAATCATTAAAAATCTCAAAACGAACACCAAACACTAGAAATGACAATAAGTAGAGTCTATGTAGAGTATTATAGTATATGTTCTGTTCTGTGAGTCGGTAAAATTGCTCGCTCCTTACCCAACTAAGATAGAATGACCACACTCTTAGTTCAAGCTCCACTATCCTAGTGGACCAGAATTAGGGAACTACTATTCTAGGAGTCGGCAAGACCGTCCACTCCCCACCCGACCAATAATAGGGACGATCGACCCCGATCGGACAACCAAGTAATTATGGTTCAGCAACCAAGACAAAGACACATAGCTCGAGGACGTACTAGGCACTCATGACTGCCTTGAACCGCGCAACCTCAAACTCTACAAAAGCCAAGGCATGTAGAACTTAAGGAACCCCTCCCAGGCGCGACGAACAACGAAGCACCGTCAAGACCATCATCTCGCCAGCCCCCCCCCCCCCACCGGAGTTTCACCGTTCCCACCCCTGGTCGGTTTCCCCGATTATGTTCCTATACTCGTATTTTCAAAAATTACTCGTATTTGTCCCCGTAGCAACTCGATTCCTCGTCTTTGTACCGTATAAGCACCTATATGCTCGTACCAATACGCACTACCCTCAATTTAGGTAACAAAAATACAACTTTCACTATTTGTTTTCAATAAAAAATTAAAAGAATTTATTTAAAATATAAAAGTAAATCCAAATACTTATAAGTAAATTCATTCAACTGAGTATAAAAATTTTCAAAAGGCTGCTTGGAGATTGTGGAGTCCTTATCAAATGAGAGGTCAAAGTTCTATTTATATTTCAATAACCTTCTTGTTATTCACCAACTTCTGAAGTAGAATCGGAGAGAGTTTATGCGTCATATCCCTAGAAAAGCTAATGCATATGCTGATTGTTTAACAAGTATTGGAGCAACTCTTTAGCGTGGTCTCTCAACCATGGATATTCTAGACTTATATCTTTTGCTTTTTTGTTTGATTTTCTCATTACCCATTTTATTTTTCAAATGAAGTAAGTGAGAAAGTTTTAAATTTATAATTTTTAAAAATAATTATAAAATGTTAAGTTACTAACTTACTTATTTTAAAAATAAGTGGAGTAAATTAGCAATGATATATGTAATATAAAGACATTACTTAGTCATTTATTTTTTAAATAGAGTGACTTAGGTAATTATAGCTTTAAGTTTGGTAATATTCTATCAAATGTGTGTATATAATAAAAAAAATTAATAATATAAGTGTGCAGGTATGAGGCGGGTTGGGTACTATAATACTCATACCCGTTACTTTTT
Organism: Lotus japonicus; assembly: GCF_012489685.1. Taxonomy (NCBI): domain Eukaryota; kingdom Viridiplantae; phylum Streptophyta; class Magnoliopsida; order Fabales; family Fabaceae; genus Lotus; species Lotus japonicus. Next base: position 13,874,721 of record NC_080044.1, read on the forward strand.
ACGCGTATTTACTCATACTCAACTCCATACCCATTTAGCGGGTTTTTGTCCTACCCACGGTGTGTATTTTTACGGATACCCAAGACGCATTGCCATCGCTACCGAACACCATTGAGAGAGGTCTTTATTTGAAACAAAAAAAACTACAGGTTCAACCGAAATGGGATCATGTCGAGCCGGACAAAACCTGTTAAAACATAGACACAACCCAGTCATGCACATGAAATGACCAAACGACATAATATCAATAGACTGCCACAGAACTGAGACCAAAATCCTTAAGAACCAGAACCAAAAATTAAATTAAAAATAGAAAAAACAATAAGATGTATCATGGCAAAGTTGACAAAGATCTCCCCCTAAATGGCCATGTGAAAGAAGTTTTAGAATTAATAGGAATTAAGCAGAATAAGTAAGTTTTTACCAATTTAGTATGATTACTCATCATAATAGCCATAAGGAATGTTTGAAAAAACTATTAAGTAGAGTCGAGAAAGCATGGGTTGAGTAGTGTAAATTACATGAGATCTTCGTAGAGGAAATTTCATCTGAGAAAAGCTGAAAGTCGACGATGACTTAACCTTGGGGTTCTTCCTACCTCATTGTGTGTTCACGAGTCAGGTTAGCTACTTGATTCTGAAACAATTGATTTTGTTTGCGCAAATCATATAGATTAGCAATTAGATCTCGAATTAGGGTTTCTAAGATCCCTTCTTCACGGTGTGGATTGAGCTCATTAGGTTCCCATTTTTGGTGAGTACCATCTATGTTCAACAAAGACCATGAGTTCAAAGAATGGGGCATGATAAAGTTTTACCAAGTCCCACAGTGGGTGCCAAATAATCACAAAAAAGTTTCTGGACCGAACTTGGTTAGTCAGACACCTTACTCTAGCTTCTGAAATCAAGTGTACATACCTAATACACAAGTGAGGTAGGTGATATGTGGATCGATCATGACGAAAATGGACTTCTCTGTATTGAAAGTAATAGAAGAGTCACAGTCCAGTTCCTCGAGGTTGGTTGGTTGCCCGAAGGGCTATCTAATCCGATCAACTAAAGAGCATAGTTTTAAAACTCGGCTCGGATCGGCTGGTCCGACTAGGACTCGATCACCTAATTGGTTCGAACATCGGATCGATTTTGCATACAACTCAATTAGAACTGGTTTGACTCAGTCGGTTCAATAGTTGACTCGACCAGTTTTTGTCAGTTCGACGAGTCACCAATTTTTTTTTTTTAATTTCTGTTGAGAATAAAAAGTTGGTGGGGAAGACTCAAACACAGGACTTCATGGAAGATTTGTGAAACTTTTACCACTACACCACCTTTCAATTTGTTGATTACACATGTCAGTTATTATATATATATATATATATATATATGCACTATTTTTTAATTTTTTTAATTTACATTGAGTCAAGCATTCGAACCGATGACTCATTAGTCCGATTAGTGACCCAATAATCAGTCCTCCCACCGAATTAATGACAAAGCCGAGTTTTAAAACACTGGCTAAAGAGGAGATTATGCGAGTAATTAGATGGTCATTATGTTGATATTGATAGATTCTATATGTGGGTGATTGGCCGAGAAAATCACATGACCAATCCCACTTCTTTAGAAATGTTGATTTTTTTTTTTTGAAAGGGATTTTTAATTCTCTAGAATGATGCATAAACTATGAAATGATATTATGATTTTACATTTTTTTTCATACTAACAAACATATGAATGCTTATTCCATATAGTAGTTCTTGGTTAGACACAATTTATCGTATGTACTTCTATAATTGTCTTTCTTGATTAAACACGATATATGCACTAAATTTATATCTAACATGCGTATGATTATATCTATGTTAAATATGCACTTATGATAATCTGGATCGTTTACTTTTACAAGTAATTATTTAAGTGCTTAAACAGAGTGATTTGGCAAGGCATTGAAAGCATTTCTCAACATTCCAATTACCAAACTTGGCATTACTTCGTTTTTGTGGAGGCTATGTTTGTGGCTGATTCATGGATGATGATTAATGAACTTCAGAACCTTCATAGCTCTACTAGATATGATGAAAGTTGCCCTTTATGGCAAAACAAAAGAGCAGGAAAAATAATGTTTTTTACAAAAGGAACAAACAACTATATACTCCACTTGAGAGTTGAGCCGAACTTGTATTATATTGAAAAAAATATTACAAGCTTCCTTCAATGAAGCAAATGCTGCAAAACAAAGTTGGCATTGCTTCATGCGAATATATCACGTCAACAAAAAAATCTATGTAAAAAATTGGTAAAATCAGACTCGAATGCAAAATGCTGGCCACCCCGAAGGTACCCAAGTGGATGTATCCAGTAAGAACATCAGCTATTTCATTTGTTAAATCCAGATTCTTATCAATGAGGGCCAGCAATCTCATATCCACAAAGCAATATATATTTCTAAATTGCAGTTATTAACATTTTAGTTTTGTTCAGATTTAGAATGTGCAGAGACTTGCACACCTATCACTTTGGTGTCATGTTTTCTTTTACTACGGGCATGCCTAGATCTGGAAGTTCTAGTCTTTGTAGAATGCTTGGTTGTCTGTTCTTGTGTGCCAATTAGCACTTTTTCTTTAACTGGGTGCTCCGGAGGAGCGTCTGGCCATGGAGTGCGTTTTGATGGAACGGTGATATCCAAAGGAGGGTCGATTATCCATCTGCATGAAATCACATCAAATGGTCAGTTACATCCCAGTAAACATATAATTGAAATTTTGAGAAGATATGAATCCATGATAAATTTGGTGGATGACCCTTTGCAATTACAAGTTTGAGAATCTGACTAAGATGAGCCCTGAAATGTGATGCTTTGAATAACAATGATGTTTATGAAATGAACTTCATGACTTCTAGAGAAAATTTTAGGAAGTGAAAAAATGCCATGCATTTGGGAAATTACTTCAGTTTCCCAAGGAAGTAGTAGGTAGAAACCAGAAATAAACAGGTAGGTCACATAACTTGTGAATGCGGTTTTTGTTAGACTTTCCCAACTGCTCATAGTAAGTAGTTACAAGTAATTTAATTAGAGTATCAATATAAAATTGGAAGAATTAGTTAGTTAGTTAGTTAGTTAGTTAGTTAGTTAGTTAGTTAGTTAGAGAGACTGGAAGGACAGGTCTGGTTTACTTTAAATGGGAGCAAGGGTAGGAGGGAGAGGAGACTCAGATGTTATCAATGAGAAAACAAAGCAATGACTGTTGTAAAAGGAAACCCTTGGAGGAGACATTTCTCTCCTATTCTCGGTATTCAATAAATATTTCCTTTTTTTGTTTCTAACAATTTCTGAATTTTCCTCCTAGGATTCCAATACTCTTTTGATCTAAGCCATTAATTTTGATGCAAGGGCTAACTGAGAAAATCCTCTCATAACTCACTAGATCCCTCTTATTTAATGCATATATATGTGTGTCTGTGATCACGCATGCTTAGAGAGGACCATAGACATTTTTCCATGGCTTGGCAATGGACTGACAAGAAGGTGTGAGTTTGCACTGATGGTTGAAGTAGGATCCCAAAGCCCTTTCTCAACCTTTTGGAAATCTCCATTGCAAGCAACCAAAGATATCACTCCCTTGCACCCTCTCCTTGAGGTGCAAAAAAGGATCCTTATTATACATGTTATAGTTGGCACAAACATTTTGCCTTTTCTCAGCAGGGCAATCCAACAGGAATTATTCTCAACTAAATCTTCATTATCATTAGAATGCAGACTGCTCTAAAGAGAAAAAATTACTGGACTGGAAAAATCTGATTTCAATAAACACAAATGAAAAATCAAAGTGACATTTTTTCTGTCAAGAACCATACAATACAAGTAACAACTTTATTTATACACTGCATTTGGATTGATGTTTATTATTTTGGTATTCATTTAGTGAAGAACTATAGAAAAGATAACTCAGAACTCAGAAAATGCTCTTATCATTTTGTGAAACAATCAAGGAAGCAAGGATACTTCAAAACAGTAGTCTTACTGGATTGAACATTATATAATTCAGACATTTATGCCAATACAAATAAATCATAGAATAATTTAATAAATTATAACGTTTTTATAGTAACATGCTTACTTGGTTTAAGATTTGTATTTTATGTCAATTTTATACTAATTTTATGTTATATTATGGTAGTCTCATGTTCTACAATTTTTTAAATCAGCAATATCCCTGAGTTCATTTTGTATCAGTGTCTCAAGTCATATTTGTGTTTTTAGGACACAACAAATATAAATGTAGGAAAATATTTGATGGACAATGATGCAAAGATCCTAAGTCCATTCATCCAGAAATTATGGACATAAGTTCTAATAGAAGTATTTTCGCTTAGACATGAAACAACAATTTACATCAAATAAAGCTATAGGATATACAGTTGAGTGTTATTTTGTCCTTTCTTCTAAGTGTCCCGGCAGTCCAGCAAAACGTGGAAACTAACTGACTAACTGACTTATGTATCACGTAATTACTGATGTTTGATGGGAAACTGAATGCTCCAATGACAAAAGATTATTGCCCAAAAGAAGTTATCTACTTTCACAGAGCACGGGAAGTTGTGGGCCGGCCGTTATTGGGTTAGAGAAAAACAAAATGAATTACGGTGGTAACAGGTTAGTGATAAATGTTGTCTGTTTAAGTAACAGATACACATTTTCCCCTTCCCTTATCCATATCACAATATATTCTTTCCTTGAATGTCACAAAACTTGCATATTTTTCCTAATCAATGTTAACATGTAAAAATCCTCGTTACTGCTATTTAAAAGAAGCGTTTGACTCTATTCAATTGTTTACTATCTATTCTCTAAATACTGAACTTATTATTTTCTTTCTCTCATTCCCTTCATTCAAAAAAGCATAGCTTCTAAGCCTAATTCATCCAGATACAGTTCAGCCAAAAGAAGTCCACCACCATCATCAAGTAGGTCATCTACACTTTACTAATATCCAACAACCAGTATAATCTTTATCATTCCCAAACAATTGTCGGAGGCCGGAAAACACATAAGCCATATCCTCTATCCTTTCAAAGTTCATTTTGTTTCTCTTCAAAGAATGAATATTGACTATGCACTTTAAATTTTTATAACAACATGATGAAGAACAAGGTTATATCAGAAGCTATAATTCAAATGTATTGAAGGAGTATCCCTACGGTATCGGGTAATAGTTTCTTTTCAAAAATAAAAGTGGGAGAATGCTTCATGGATACGCATTTAAGAGTATGGTGCACACATCGGTATCAGATACAAGTTCAATACTGAAACTCAACAATTTTGGAGTATGTTAGGTTCTAACTGCAAGGTAAGGAACTTGAGTCACATTTGGAGTAGGGGATTCTGCTGTGGGGTTTATAAAGCATTGAGTCTCCAAAAGTACTATGCCTAGCTTTTGTGAAGAGGTTCTCCAAAAGTTCTTATTAATTGGTATCAGAGCATTCCTCCTTGTCTCCCAGCCATAAATGAGCAGCGCTTGTGGTGACGCCGGCATTGCAGTGTTCATTAAGGACTAATCAAAGGGCTTACCTAAGTTCCACATTGGAAGCATGGGATTCTAACGTAGTTGTGTTAGGTAAACAGCTTAATTAAGTACTTATCATATATGGGGTAATCTATAAGTTTATTCATGAAGTTTTCCATATAAATATAAAAATAAATCAACATTTATGATTAAAAAGAATCATAAAAAGCTTGACATATTTTGATAATAGTAATATGATTCAAGGGGCAACTTTATGATAGTCAAATATAGGTAAATTCTATATTATAAATCAAGAAGAGAGGACTCACTGAGGAGGAAATTTGCTGTCTGTGCGTGCTTCAACTCTCAGCCACCAAAGCAAAACTTGGCGTCCACAAGTGCCGAGTGGCTCTACCACAGAGGTATCCTTCAGCAGAACCAGTGGGCTGTCTATATAGTCACCATCTCCATCTAACGCTTCAAGATCCTTAATCCAGTCTGGCTTATCATCATGATCCTTCCAAAGCAACCTGGAATTCAACACAAACCCAGACCATTCAAGCTTTCTGGGCAGCACAGGAGCCCGGTCATCTATGTAAACAGCACTCTTTCCTTTATATTGTAACGAATTGAAGGTATGCCACCCAACCAAATGACTGGTCCCATTACAAGCAGGACCTTGTATTGGCATCGGCGGGCCCTCCTCCTCACCCTGTGAGGATGAAGATTCTTCTGTATTAGAATGAACTAGTATTCCAACAGAAACTGCCCCCACCCATTTCAGTCTCTGAATTTCATCAAATAGCTCCATGCTGTGCATATTGCTATCATCTGCAAACATCACAACACCATCCAGCTTCTCTTCTCTCACAATCCTGTTCCATCACATGGCAAATTAATTATTAATAAAAAGGTTTACCTATCAGAGAACAAAACCTTCATATCATTCAAGAACACTGACCAAGAAAGAATAAGGGAGGGAAATAAAACAATCCTGTATGGACCGTTATATCAAATTGATCCATTGACAGTGTTGTCAATCACCGATCGTGGAAAATAGCAGAAAGCCAAAAATCCAATATTTCAAACCCTCAAAGCGGAAAATAGCGGCATGGCAGTGAGCTCTCAGAGCGCTGTGCTATAGCGCCCATAACCACTAATTGACAACACTGTACATTGGTCGGCAAGATTCACCGTCTTCAATCTTCAGGGTCATTTATTACAATTGATCGAACCACATGGCCGCATCTCATCACGACGTGGTCAACCGGAGTAGTTTCGTGATTTGCTCGGCCAATCACTCACATATAGAATGGACCAATCTCAACATAAAAACCATCTAACTACCCACATAATCTACTCTAATCACACTTATTGTAATCAGGGAGGTCTCGATCATATAAGGTGTCCGACTAACCAAGCTTTGTCCTGAGACTTCTTTTGTGAACAATGTATTTTCAATTTTCACACTATCAGCATAATGAACAGGTAAGTCTATGAGTGGCCAAACATTGCCTGGTTTGGTTGCTCAGTGGAGATAGAGTAACTATTTCCTAGCAACTATTCTAGGGAAAACAGCACCACCTAAATTTATGCAAATTTTGGAATGACAGCATTTGAATTTTGATGAACAAAACCAGAAATTTTCACCTCAGAGCATGAAGCCGCATCCTGGCCTCCAATTTATGCCTAGCATCCCATGAAATCGGCATCCGTTGATTGAAGCCAATGTGGCTGATTCTGAGCCCTGACTCAGCAATGATAGAAGCAGTCTCATTGGTGACTCCACCAGCCTCCACCACGATCCACACCAGATCGTACGGCACAAGCATCAGCGAGTGCATCACGCCGGTCAAGTGAAGCTTCTGGAACGTTCGCACGTAAGTCGGCGTCACCGCAATCACCGTCCTAGGGTTCTTCATTCCAAACAACGCCCTCTGCTCCGCCTGAACTCGCTCAATTATCCGGTGAGCCTTCATCACCTCACCCGGATTCGGATGCGGCCACGGCCGGATCCGGATCCCGTGACGCCCCACGACCACACGACTGCCGGTGGAGCCACCTGCCGGAACAGTACTGTTAGCCGGAGTCTCACTCGCGTCGACGGTGGAATGGAAGCTGACCGCGCCGGTGACTTCCTCTCCACGGCGGAGAGGAACCGCGTTGAGGTTGGTGGAGGAAGAGGAAAACAGGAACAAGAAGAAGAGGCGGGAGAAGCGGAATCCGATGATGATGCTGACGACGCAGCAGGCGATATGGAGGAAAAGCCAGAAGGCGGACGCTGGCGACTTTCCGGTGACTTCGCCGGAGGATTCGGACGACGGCGGTCCTCCTCCTCTGAAGCTGTTGCTCCGGCGATTCTGCTGCTGCAACGGTGAGAACTTCATTCTCTCTCTCTCTCTCTCACTGAATCGAAGAGAGAAAGGAAGTATTGGAAGATTGAAGAAACAAAGCAATGGAAAGCGATTTGGATTGAGCTTAGTGTTGTCTGTACATTGAGTTAACGCGAGGTTGAAGATGGTGGTGCTTTTTTCTTCTCTGGTTTTTAAATGTTCAAATTGTTATGAATATTCACTGTTTTTATTTTATTTTCCAGACACATTTAATTAAGGAGGTGACGCTTATCAAAAAAAAAATTAAGGAGGTGACAATTTGGATTAGAGTTCAAAGCGAGGCTTGAGATGTACACGTGTAGGAGTTCTATTGGGTAAGAACGATTTAGGTTTCCGTAATTGTTGTTTAATTGTAAGTTGAAAGTACTTAGACCCATTTATTACCATGCCCTTGAAACCAGGCTTCTAAGTTCAAAGTTACCATGCGTGACGGAGTAGAGTTTTTTATGATAAGGACAGAGTAGAGTAATTAAGGTCAACGGGGCTTGAGGATCTATCCGTCAAAGGATATTAAATTTTGTATCAATATTCTCCTTGCTATCCCATTAATATTCATGAAACATCATACTAATTATCTGCATTTCTGATGTGGCCTCATACTCTTTTGTTCATGTGAAACAAAGTGTAATCAGGGCTGATCCCGACATTTTGGAGGTCCTGGGTAAATAATAAAAATGGACCCCTAAATTTTTTTTTAAGAAAGTTTAATGGAAACATTACGCCAAAAAAATACATTTTACAGCGGTTAAAATTTTCCTTTCACAGCGGTTCGGACCCGCTGTAGAGCTCGCCGTTGTAAAAGACTATACAGCGGTCCGAACCGCTGTAATAGATAGATTATTTACCGCAGTTCTTTAAGAATAACTACTGTAAAAAAAATCAAAATTTTTTTTGGACCTTCTTTTTGGAGGCCCTGGGCTGTGGGTCTGCTTGCACAAGCCCAGGGCCCACAGCCCAGGGCCGGCCCTGAGTGTAATATGGCGGTTGATTTTATGACAAAGTTTGTCTTTTTTTCATAATAATGTATGGGTCGAGAAAGGTCCAGTTGGTTTAGGTTTAATCTTGTTAGAAGATAAATATTCCCTTCCCTTTCAATTTTCAATCAATGTTATATTAGTGGTTTGCCCGTAAAAAAACACAAAAAACCAGGTGTATTTTTAAATTTACTGAGAAAAGTTTTTTATTATATTGTAGTTGGATGCATACAATGTATTGCAAGAATCAAACATGAAAGGAGAGTTTCATAGATACTCATAGGCATCTACCAAAAAAATAGGCATAAACAAGAATAACACATTTTTATTTTTTCGTTTTTAATTTTAAAAACTATTTTTTAACCATTTATTATCTATTTTTATGGTATAAATTGTATAAGATGAACAATCTATGATAAGTTATAATTTAATTAGTCTAAATTTCTTAATATTTGTGTAAATATATTTCATATTATAATAAATAATAATAAAAATATTGTTTAACTAGTATCGGTTCAACCACGATCCGACTTCGATTGAATCTTTAAATCTTGAATCAATTCAAAAAAAAATTAGCATCAATTAGCTAGTTATTACTCATTAGTATATAACTACATTTGCCGATTTAATTTTCTCTTATTACCTTATTTATTATTTCTCTAATTCCAAATTTATCCATTTTTTTAAACATATTTATTATTATTTTTTTAATGACATATTTATTTATGTTGTGAAACTTCTTAACTTGTACAAAATGGCATGTAGTAGTATTAGACAAATCAAAAAAGACAAATCATTTTACAATAAAGCTGATAATAAATCAAACTTTCCGTTTTTGTTTTTGTTCGCTATCAAGCTTTGTGTCATAATGTCCGTATTTGGACACTGCTCGAAGCCAGCAAACTTCTTCCTGGTCATCTTATCAGCCTTTGGGCTTTGTCTATTGTCCAGAATTACGTAGGATGGGCCTTATATTGGTTAATCTCACAATTGATCGTATTTTATTTTCAGCAAAAACAAACTCCTATTTTCTTTGTTTTCATGGAAGTATTTATCTATCTATCTATCTATAAATCTATCTATCTATAAACTATATAAAGGAAGAGTTTTTGCAACCTTGAGGGTAAATCTGTCAATCAATAAATAATTTTAAAGACTATGAAACTTGACCATGGATATTTTGGTAAAAATGTCCTTTATTATTTCACTTGGATTGAATCTCAGCCGTTGATTCACAATAAGTTATTAGATACGGAATAAATCTCGACCGTTGAAATCCTCCAGCAATCTTGATCTCCTTCTGTATTTCATTGATGTTTTGGTTTCTCATTCTTCATCCATTTTGTTATAATTAATTCAGATCAGATCTTGGTCGTTGGATTGGATGCTTTCAATCTTGGCTTTCTGTATCCTCATTCGGTTGTTCAGTGCTTGAAGTTTCATCGTGCGTTATGTTTTGGCGTTATGGATTCTTAGAAATTACCGTTTTCATCTTAAAGGAGAGGCAGTCATCATTTACATCTATCAAGGAAGCGTTCGAGCGAAGAAGCTTCTCCGCACCGCATTTCGTGATTTTCGTTGCATTTTTGTTTGTCATCGCGTCTGCCTCCTCTGTGACCTACTGCTCGCCTCCTCTTCACCAGGTATATATGTGTTGGTTTCTGGTGAAAATGGGGGAGGGAGCCGTGTGGAGCCAAGCCTTTTGTTCATTGCTTCTCATATTATCCCTCAATTCCGTGCTAACCCCGTTACAGATCGTGTGAGCAAAACTGAAACAGAGCGCGAGCGAGGCGAGGCAGATGAGATTGACCAGGTTATTCCTTATTTCGCCCATTGAGAAGTATATGGTTGTAGGCGGATTTCATCTTCTGGGCTTTATGAATCTCTTATTGTTGTTTGTTCTGGGGATTTTAGTTTGCTTCTTGCAGGCGGTGGTGGAGCGACCTGCGATCTACCTCATATGGTTTTTCTCTGTGTGACTCTTCTCGGCAAAATCAATTCATTCATTAACGATGGTGTTTCTACCCTACCTCTACTTTCAGCATCTGTTTTATCTGCTCTTTCAGGTTATTTTCCTGATTCAACCCTTCAACTTTATGATTATACCTTTCCAATGCACAGATAGCTCTAATAGTCTTGCAATGTTTTTGTGGTTTAGCACCATGTCTGTGGAGGCTATGGAGGAATTGGTTGATTTAAAATTGTTTTATGATCATTTGTATTCTCAGCACACCTTTCAGCAATATGCTTTGATGGTAAAATGATCAAAATGAGCCACTTTCATCCATAATTTCAGGTTCGTGCCCACTATTTTGATTGTGTGTTAAAAACCATTTGGTAGCTGCTTTTGTTTTCCTTTTTACTGCCATCTTGATTATTTGACGTACTCTGAACTAGCCATGGAAGAACACTGCATCTCAGGCAAGATTGAGAAGAAGAGTACTTAGGATGTCCAAAAATATCCTTCTATCTCCATTACAAGGTACTCAACAAAGATCAAGAACCCCTGCATCTATTCTCTCTTCATACTCCCTGCTAACATATAATCTGTATGTTTTACTTCATTAACTTTTGCAGATCAATTTTTCAAAGACATGTTCACCTGTGGAAGGAAAAATAGGGGTAATAATGAGAAATTCAAACTATCCTCTTTCTATTTTGTTGTCTTTAGTTTATTTGAATATTTAAATCTTTTATCTCGATGCTATTGCTCACATCTGTTAACAGCAAAGATTATTGCACTAAAAACATGCCTCTTTCATAGATCTTTTTGTTCTTTTGGTGCATTGTGCAGCTCCTTCACGACCTGAGATGGATCCCCATGCAAAGCGGTTCAAACCATGGAGGTTGCAGGGTGCGGCGACAGGAACCCGGAGCGTGGGGAGTTTCGATCTTAAATCCAGTAAGAACAAACTCCTCCTCCCTTCTCTTGACTTTCTTTTTCCCACCTTCTCCTTTCAACCCCTTTTCTTCTATGCCTTCCTTTCGTTGTTAGGGAATTTTCTTTGTCGGACTTCATTCACGTTTTCGTTACAAATTTCTGATTAGAAGGTAATTCTTGATTAGAACATAAACGAATTACTCTTTTTTCTGTGTTTTGTTTCAATTTTTGAAGCTTGAGAACAGCATATCCAAGATAAGGGTGGAGAATAGATTCACTGCCTGCCAATTAGCCAAGTCATAGAGGTTAGTGAAGTCAAGCTTTTATGAGTTCATATCCTCACTTCAATTTCCTTCTCTAATTTGCTTACAGGAAGATTGAGGGCATGATCATGAATGCTTATTTAATTTAAGCTAGCTAGGTTTTAACCCAATACGGTGATTATTAAATGTGGCATGTTACAAATAGTTGGTTGTACAATGGTGGATTTCCTGAAGCAGTACATTGTTGCGGAACATGTTGAAAACTATCACTGCAACCACTGTTGGCATAATGCTACAATCAAGTATCTTTCCTTAGTGGAAGGAAATGTGGATATCCATGTCTGAATCTTTTTTTTAAATTAAGAGATAGATAAAGGTAACTGAGGGATGCATAGACATTAGTTGTTGAATCTAGAAATTGACTGTTCTTTATGTTGCTAATTTCTGAATCAGGTAAAACTTGAAAGACTAAGGAAGTGTTCTTAACAAGAACTCTGCAATTTTCGTAAAGTTTATAATCTTGAGAAGCTACCTTGGTCAAATAGGTTCTCACATGTTCTGAAGCTCCTATATAAGTATTTCCAAATGTCCAAGGGTTTGTGCGTTCTGATCTGTATCACAAATTTTTATAAGAGTTTATTCGTTTATAGTTCAATCTCTGAACTGCTGATACATTTTATTGCTTGGTTGCAGATTTTGTTACCAATATAAGAAGTTTGTTGAATTATCTAACTTCTAACGTGCAAACAGACCGGTAATACATGGCTTGATACATATCTAATACCATTTCATCTGTAGTTAAGTGGGTGGTGTTTTCCCAATGTAAATTATCAATGTTATAATTGTAGAATATAGATATTAGTCCTGCATCAATTTGTTTTTGAAATTAAGACTTGAAGAATATGCTTTGAGTTTTCGTTGTGATGGCATGGCATGACATGGTGTTACTGTAGTTTTTTATTGCAAAAGAAAAGTTTCCTATATGTACTTTCACTCTTACTTCTTATATGTTGCCTTTGACTCTAAGACATGCTTCCTATATGTACTTTCATTCTTCCTTCTTATATGTTTCCTTTGACTCTTATGCTCTGTTTGTTTGTTTAGGGTGATTTTGAGTGCAAGGAATACAACATCACTAATTTTGGCTGGAAAATACAATTTTGAGTTGTTTGGATCAATCATGAAAATAAGGGGAAAAGGAAAACCATACTGAGACAGGGTTGTGTCATAAATCATCCCTCACATGCGATGAAAATGGGCTAAGGAGCAGGAAAAGTAACATTCCTATTATACCCTTCTTCTTCTCCATCTTTGCAACCGATATGGGGAGAAATTTGGAGGTGACAGTGGAAATCTGTTCATCTTCTCCGGCATGCTCAACCATGTCAGCAGTGGTGGTGGTGGCAGTGTAGAGCATGGCGGTGAAGGCGGTGGTGATGGGGGCAGTGGAGGGTGGCGGTTGATTAAAAGTAGCCTTATACATCACAATTCTATCACGCTTGATCCATTATTTATTGGGTGGATTGAATAATCCATAATTTTAATGTATAAGAGTGATTGATTGATAAACTTACACAATACAATGTTTGCACCAAACAATGTATAAATCTATAATGTATTGTATAAGCCTATATTATTATGCCTAATACAGGTACCAAACAAGACCTTAATAAACAAAAAATACCTAATTATCACAAAAAATACAATTTTCTCCTTTTCATACAAATAAATAATTTTAAAAAATCCATTAAAAACACAATACAAAATAAAAAAGAATGTCCCCCGTGCACGGGTAAAAAATACTAGTTTAGACATAACACATAGGATTTCACACAACAAATTAAAAGCCTCCAACATATTAAATGAAAAAATAAAAAATGAGCCACATGGCAAAGTTCACTGGACATTTTCCTTATCGCAAAGATAGGTTAGCAATATTGGAGGAATTTAGCATACACGTGTAGAAGCTTGTGTAAGGTTACACAAGTGCCTTTTGACCTACAATAGTAGGTTTTCCAGGTTTTTTCAAAAAAAAATCAAAAAACAAATTTCCTAATTATAATATTTATCCTTAACCCTCTTTCTTATTAACCTTACTAGTATTTTTTACCCGTGCGATGCACGGGGGATTTTCACTTTTATTTATTTTGTGTGTTTTTATTATTTTTGCGTTATTTTTTAAAAGATATTTTTGTATTAATATATTATTTTGTATAAGAATTTTTTAAGGTTTTTTTTTTATAAATGTGTTTTTTTGTTTGGTCATGGCATTGTGATGGATTTAGTGTGTCTGCGGTGTCTTGTCTCCCATGAGACGACACACCACATTCTTTTAACTTGTCTTGTTTTACAACCCTTATTTTTTGCGTGTTGCCTTGACAATATAGTGGGTTGTATTATCTATATGCATGATTTTTATCTGTGATTTGTTTTTACCTTGGCTGATGTTACTCCATTCAAGGGGATTGAAATACATGTTCCGTCACCAGCCTCTCGCTTCGTTGGGTTCTTTGTTGTGACGTGCTGCTGCATCGCGTCCATCTTTGGTGACAACAAATACCTCATATGCGCCCAACCTCTAGGGAGCTTCCTCTAGCCTGGGATCGACCTCTTCTAGATGTGGTAAATGTCAATTTTGATGCTTCTGTTTCATCATTTATTTCAGCTAGTTTTGACTTTTTGTTTTGAATTTTTTTTTTAAAATTGTGATACAATATTTTCATGAAGTTGAAATTTCCTGTTGTTATTGTCATTCCACAATAACAAATTCTCCTCCAAAAAGTTGGTTGAAACTGAGCTTATTAGTAAATATTATAATATCTTTGAGTGTTCAGACTACAACTTCAAAATAATGCTTGCGAATATTGAGTTCGTTCTTTCATCTTATAGCTGTTGTTTATGCTCTTTAAATGAAAGTTTTCTTTGTTCCTCCATAACCATATAAAAAAACAACACCAATTTATCTTAATTAATTGTTGACATGATCGTCTCATAAACACTTTTACCTGTGCGTTGCACGGGGATATTAATTTTTGTTTATAGCGTAAAGTTTTTAAAATTTTATGTTATTTTTGTTATATTTATCAAAAGAAATTTTATGAATTAAAATAAAAAATAAATAAATATTAGATATAAGAAAACATAAATTTGAAAGTTATTTTGCAAGTAATGTGTATGAAGAAAGACTTGTTGAGACATGTCTACCCACTTAATATCATCTCTGAGCCTTGAAATGATTTGTCTCATAAATGCCGCAAGGGATCTAAAATTTTTTAATCACATGAATTCGTGAAGAATAGTATGTGTTATTTTTGTTTTGTTTATTTAAAGATAATTTATGAATTAAAAAAGGATTAAAAAATAAAATTAATTTTAGATATAGAAAAATATAAATATGTTAGTTTTATTTCCCTTTGTAAATGTGCTTTGTTTTGATTTGTAGAAACACTTTTTTTTTTTGTGTTATCTTTTTTTATGCTTTGAAAAATTGTCCTTGTTTAATCCAAATGCTGCATTTTTTGTATAACAATTTTTTATATAATAATTTAATATGCAGATTTGAAGTAACATAGAGAATAATGATTGCTCTAATGTTTTTTCTGAGATAAAAAAAAATGGAAAGTTAATATGAAGTTTTAAGACGTATTTAATAACATTTTAATAAACTTTTATTTTGTTTTTTTATTCATAATATGTAACTACTAAGTTTACACTAACATCAATCGTGTCAGGTAGAAAGAATAGTTACATTTGTTTTCAATTTCAATTAAAATAAAGTTATTTTTCTAATTAAAATAAAGTTATTTTTCTGATTTGGCAAAAAACAATTGGGATGTCGGCGAACAAAACTGACAAAATTGGGGGGACAAACAACTAAATCTTATTTTTAGTTATTGAAGTTTCTATTAGTGTTTTGTTTTTTTATACATTATATAATACATTTAATCATTGTTTTTTTTTCTTAATTTTATTATGATTTGTCTTTACATCAACAAACTTTGACCATTTAAAAATGAATTTTAGCCAATAGTTTTCATGTTTATATTATTGACGTTCATAAACATATATTTTTTTGTGTAAGACATGTGTTTTTTCGGTGTTCGAGTCGGGAACATGCACATCCATATATTATCACATGAAACTCATCACTCAAACTTAAAGTATGGAAAACAAATTCAATCTTAGCAAAATGATTTTTTTTTTTTGAAGATAGCAAAATGATTTTTGAAAGCCAGAAAAGTGTTATATTTCCTAAATTTCAAATTGAAAATGTCTGATCCTGTTCTAAAGCCTACAAAATATTGATTAGCCCTAATCTCTGGACATTGCCACTGCTTAATTCATGCACTGGTTAACACATTGACATAATTATCTCTGGTTCCGGCATTACCTCCTTCAACATAGTGGTTCCTCTTCTTTAAGCGCGACAAAGGAGCCTTGAACTTAAATGGCCAAAGGAAGTTTGTTTGCCTCCTTAAAATGAGGCCTAACCGTCATGATCTCATGGATACGGTCTCATAATTCCATACTTACCTATGGCCTCCTCAATAACAGAGTTATCAATCAGAGAAGTTCTGCATATGGTTCACCTGGAAAGGAATTCACATCACTTAAAGTAAATAGTTAAATGAAAAGCTTTCACACATCATAATCCAAAACAGGCAATATCAGTTTATTAAAGATCAAAATAGGCAGAATCCATCTACTCATCCACAACATCCCTCAGTTGAAACGGGAGTGAAAGTGAAAGCTGCAAAATCAAATTAAGAAAAAGTGATGAGAACACCAATTTTAACAGCCCAAGTCTTACATAGAAAGAGAGTAATATAGATTTACACAGAAATGGAAAGATAACATCAAAACATGTTCTTGTTCCCCTTGTGTATGCTTCACAGTATCTCCTTCTGGGCTCATTTGTAACTCACATTAAAATATCAGTTCAAGTAGAAGATGATGGCACCAGTCCTAGTAGAAAGAAACCCCCCTTGTGTAAGGTCTTCACTAAGAAATAAAAATTTGAATAGCACCAGTCCTTGTCAAATAACATCAATCTTAGCATATCAGAATAGTGCTGGCTAAAGAACTACAACAGCACTAAGAAAAGCCATGCAATAGACCAATCTCTTTTCAGTTTATGCATTGGGCCATGTCTCTATCATAACTCCAGGCAAGCATGACTTTCTTTGAAGTTGTTCTCCAACCACAACATTACAATCAAAAACCGTCTACAAACTACACTCAGAAATTGCTTACCTGTAAAAATGGAAAACTGTTTGATGGTTGGTATTTTAACATGATAACCTCCAATCGTTCAATCTTGAAAAATTATAGGATGAGATCATAGGATTTACCATGAGGCTCATGAACTTCTCGCCTTCTTCTTGGCAGATTTCAAAGAAACCCTCCTTAAAATATAAAAAATATTCTCACTGAAAGTGCAAAATGTTGCCTCAAATATTACATTTGATTTCTTAGGTGGATATAAATATTGATTATCAGACAATACATTAACACAGAGCATACCTTTTTAGGATTCACTGTGACTGTGATATCAGGAACTCTATGCTCTAAAGCTTTTTTTCACTTCATTCGTATATCCTACACATGCAGGTGAGAAGACACTCCATATTAACACAGTAATTCATAACCAATACACTAACACCTCAATTAAAAATACTAAATAGGCAAAGCTAATGCTTACTGGTTACATAACAAATAATAATGACCCTTAAACACACTTAATGCATTATGACCATTCATTTTTGTAACTGTGAAACCTTCATTAGCTAATTAAAAGTGACTTTATTTCTAAACCGTAACTCCCGTTTAAGTGGTTAAATTTAGCAATCAAAATAGAAATCGCAATGGTTAAATATCAATACAATAAAGGTATACTATGAAGTGGTAAGAATTTTTGTTTGGAATCTCATTTCAACATCATTTCTGTTATTGTGTGATTGTGCTTCTAACTCACGTACCTTTTGTAGCCAATCATAGAAATACAGGACTAACCTGAAAAAATAGAACTAACCTTCCAGGACTCTTTCTAATTAAAAGCTAATATATGCAGCAAAATGATGTGAACCATGTTGCCTCGTAACGAAATAGGAAAAAAAACAAACAAACAATAGCAGCAAAGGAGAAGTAACGAAATGAAAAGAAAAATATGATATGCTATCTCCCTCTCTGTCTCTCTCTCTCTCTCATTCAGTTTTCAATTCTGTTTTGCCTACTCAGTCATATAACATTCCAAACTCTTTTCCTCAGGGAATGTTATTCTTAACCCTCCACAGATTAACCAAATAATTAATTCATTCATCTCCTTTTGGGTAATTTTCCTATTATGTTTTGTAATTTAACATTTGTAGCCAACAGAATCAAAATTACGAAGCAGGTTAAAGAAAACAAAGCTTCAAACCTCTCTCCCTAACACTCTGCATATCCATAACAAAACAGTGACTCCCAAACTGATAAAGGAACCAAATTTGATTCAGAACACACAGACATGCACAAACACAAATGTTACCTTTAGAAATACTGTGAGGAGCCGACGGAATTTCATCACAACTATACTTTATCATCATACCTGTTCCATTGGTATGCTTTTCTCCAATGATTAATCAATATAGTAGCAGATCAATGTTGCACAAAGGAGTAGAGAAATCTTAATGTTAATTTAAGAGAGAGAAAGGGATAAGGACAAAGCATTGTCAATTTCTGATGGTTCGCGTGAGAGTCGAAAGGAATAAGAGTTGAGCTGAGAGAATCAAAGGGGAAGAGGGGAGGTTAACCTCGGCATCTGCGATGATGGTGAGAAAATGTATCGACATGGCTGTGGAAACATAAATGAATGCAGTCAATTGGGAGGATGGAGGGCAAGGCTCCACAATTAATTTTAAGTGAATATGTATTACCCATTGGTAAAATCAGATCAAATACAATTACAAAAATAGTCAATGGAAGCAAACCTCAATTGCAGTATTTGGAAGAAGCTCAGAACCACTATCACGCACAAATCTATGCCCTCCTCTGACAGTTTCGATAGTATAGTGTTGCCTCAGTTCAGCAACACCTTGACACACTTCCGATCAGTCCAATCATTTTGTAAGACTTTGTTTACCTGTCACTGCCATGAGATATGGAATAATTAGTATAGAAAATGAAGGAAAAAAGAAACAGATAGAATCAGTTGGAAAATGGAGAAGTTAAATCTATGACACTTAACTCCATAAGCACTTCGAGGTTGAAATGGAGGAGATTTCTTCCCTAGCACCATTCTATCAAAGCTTAACAGCAACAAAGCAAAAACCCCACAGAAGAAGTCATCTGCCCCCTTTTCAGGTTTCCCTCATGGAAGACCTTGTCATCGCCTCCTCAAGTCGGCAACACCAAACGCACCTTCGGTCGCTTCTTTTCCACCACACCTCCATCAGCCAGAACCCATCCACTGTTAAAGGAACAACTGTTGAACTGCAGGGTGGGATTTCAAGCAGCATTGAATGGAAACCGGAAGAGGTGAATGGAACGACGACGCCTTCATAACTGATGCATCCCCGTCGTTTCGCCGAGCCCTGATTCCCAATTTCAAATTTAGGAAATGCGAAGGATGTGATTATGTGAGATCAGGATACATGGGGGTGAGGCGAATCCAGATTCCAGAAGAAGAAAGAATACAGAAAAAGAAACATTCGTACCTAATGGAAGGTGAATCACGAAGATTGTGAAATGGTGAATCCCAAAGGAACAGAACGGTGAATATAAGATACGTTTCGAAAGGAAAAGAGTCACGAAAAGTCTCAGTGTTATTGCCTTATTGGAAAGCTAAACGTAAGTAAGTGATTTGGGAGTGTAAAAGACAGCTAAGTTGATAAAGGAACCAACGGCTGTGATTCAATATGGTGAAAATTATTTGCATTTTTACAAAACTACCTATGCTTAATTTGAGAGTTTGTGTACAATGAAATATTGAATGACTAAGTTGTCCTTAAGGCTGCACAAACTTTCCCTTCATCATCCATCTTCTTCGTTCCCCGGACTTTGAAAACTCACAAGAGTGCACATAATAATTAATAATTTTAAGAAACTTCAATAATAGGAAAAAAAAAATCAAAACTGGGAGAAGGTAAGATCAACGTGATTTAACATTTCAGATCCAAATTACATGTTTAGAAGACAAGAATCAACATATGCCCATTCATGATTTTGATTTCAATTTACAACCGAGAATTTCTTCATCATCACCATCAATCTTCCATTCTCTTCCAACCCATTCTTCAGTTTTACCATCTTCAACTTTCATCAATGCTTTTCATCTTCAAGCAACACCCACCCAGGTTCAACCCCAAACCCATAAATCATACAAATCATGAAAGGAAGAAGAAGAAAGGAAGGTGAGCCAGATCGTCATCGCTCTGCTCCATTGCTCCACTTTCTCTTTATCTAAAAATCTGTGGGTTCCTCCATGAGCACCGGGGCACCATTTGGGTGATGGGTGATGATGGGTTTGGTGAACTAAGCCTGAAATACCAGATTGGAACCCAGAAACCCCAGATCGGAAAACAACCGACACCGGCCTCCATACCCAACCACACTAAGCCATCAATTACCCAACAAACAAGCACGAACCCAGAAACCTAACTTAAAAATCCCCACCCAGAACAGAGCCGAGAAGAAGACAGGGAGATAAAAGGGAGGGGATTTCTTCGCACCAGACCCTCAGCCACCGCTCCATGACCAAAACCCCCCACCGCGCCTCCTCACTGTTGTGTCTTGTGCCACCGCGGCAATAACCATGTGCGGCCAGCGTCGTGAAGAAGAGAATGATGGTGGAGATGGAAAGATGATGACGGTGGTTGTGTGGCGGCCACGCGGGTAGGAGAGAGGGTGAGAGTGGTGGCCGGCGGCTATGGATGGAAGGGATCTGGGTATTAGGGTTTTTGGGAGAGGATGGAGACTTGAGAGAGCTTAGTATTAACCTAAACCATCATTAAAAAATTTACTAATAATTAAGTATTTAATTATATTTTTTAAATAAAATTGAAAAACCTGCTATTATTGGTAAAAACGTGATTGTGCAACTTTACACAATTTTTTACTTGTGCAGGTTAAATTTTTCCAGCAATATTTAAAAATAATAGTTTATTAGCCAACAAGGTCCAACACAGTCGGTAGATTTATCTTTAAGTATTTATTCAAGAGTTCGATCTCAGGGTGGTGTGTATGAAGAATGATTTGTTAACCTATCCACCTAATGTAATTTCCGAATCTTGAGAATATTAATTTTATGATTGTCGATTGTGGGAATACCTTATAAAATAAAAAATAATAGTAGTGTTTACGTGACATGAGTTGATTTTTTTTTTTTAGTAACCACTTAAAACCAATCATTAGCATTATATCTACATAGTATTTTAATTGAGTATGTAATTGTTGTGGATTACTCGATTATAAATGTAAGATCAACTCATGTAGCATACGTGTCAACATAATAGTATTATCTCATTTTCTAGAGTTTCTACATCTTACTTTTCTAACAAAGTTTAGTGAGTCAAGAGAAACACTTAATAAGTTGATAGTGTTGGATATTTGACGCCAAACAGCAATCTTGACAGCAACAACAACACCACGATCAGAACCTGCAACAAAACAAGCTGAGTCGCGAAAATGAATTCGCTGTTCTTGAAGGTTTTATCCCGGAATATCCAGAACACCTCCCCAGGATTAAACAACTTCCTTCGGCGAATTCGGGTAACAGAACTGGTGAGAAAGTAAATAAAATTGTGATTGTTCAGGAACTGGTTTGGGACTAAGGAAGAGAGGGTGAGAAGTGAAGTGAGGCTTCTATTTATAGGGAAAATCCGTTAATTCCAAAGTAGCCTTCACAATAAATTTTGGGTGATAAAAATGAGGTGAACTTGTGAAAAATAAGAATTTCCGGGTAAGGTGCACAAAAATAAAAGAAAATTATAGCAAAAACAAGCCCAGCCCATGTGTGCAATTCTCATGCGCGCGAGACCCACTTTTTAATATGCTCTTTGACATCATCCATAAGAGAGTTTTGGTATATAAATCTTTGGCTTAAACCTCATATTAGTCCCTGTCTTTGTGTCGCCGTCTGAACCAGGTCCCTGACCGGAAAAATTTGTGGAATCAATCCCTCTTGTTCAAAAACGTTTGGAGCCAGTCCTCGCCGGCGCTCGGAGCTCCGGCGAGGGATGAAGTGGCATGCTGACTGTTTAAATAAAGGTGACGTGGCATTAATTTTTTTAAATTAAGGCTTAATTAATATAAATTAACTATTTCTAATCCTAACCCTAAATTAATTAACTTAATCTAATTAACTCCCCAAATCAAAATCAACCCCAAAATCCCCAAATCTGAACCAACCATGGAGATCTTCCTGTTCCAGTTTCTTCTTCTTCCTCATCACCTCCTTCGACACTTCCAATTCCAGTTTCCTCATCACCTCCTCTGCCTGAACCGAATCCCTTTGCTCAACATGGGTTTGGAGCAACAAGTGGTTTGGGAGGGTTTGCCCCTGCAGCACCAGCAAGATTTGGGAATTTCACACTGTCACTAGCATTTGGTGGTTTTATAATTGCATGGGTTTCATGGTGCGACCATGTATGGTGGAGCGCCTGGTTTCCCATATGGGTTTTCTAATTCATTTCACGGTGGCCATGTTCATAGAACATCAGTTGATTGTGGTTGCCAATTTCTTCTCCTTCTTCCCCAACCTGAAGCACAGCGCAGCAACCACCACACACAACTCCTTCTCCTCCTCTTCCAAAACAAAGCTTCTGAACCATCCCTCACTCACCTGCAACCCACCCCTGAAACCCACCCAGAACCCATCGCAACCCACCCCACCTCACCCGCAATCCGCAACAGAAACCCACCGCTACCCACCACAGAAACCCACCCTCACCCAAAAATTGAGCCCACAAATCAGATCCAGAACAAAGGAGAAGATGAAGAAGCAGAAGGCAGATTTGGTATGGGTATGAAACAAAGCTTCCTCTTCTTCTTTTCGATATGGCTTGCTTCCTGGCTTAGGGTTTCAAGGTGAAGGAGGTGTCGCTGGTTGAGATGGAAGCTGCTAATGACATTCTCTCGACCTCTTCTTCTTTTGATTTGCAAGCAGCTCTTGGTGGTGTTCAAAGGAAGAAAGTTCTCCTGTAGATTGTTTTTATTTTAGAGTTAGTTTGTTAATTGTTTTAATTAATTAAATTTTAGGGTTAGTTTTGTTAATTGGCTTTAATTTTTGTTAAATAAAATAAAAATTTCTGATGTGTTGTTTATTTTTTATTTTTTTTATTTTTTTAAGTGCCACGTCACCTTAATTTAAACGGTCAGCATGCCACTTCATCCCTCGCCGGAGCTCCAAGCGCCGGCGAGGACTGGCTCCATACGTTTTTGAACAAGAGGGATTGATTCCACAAATTTTTCCGGTCAGGGACCTGGTTCAGACGGCGACACAAAGACAGGGACTAATATGAGGTTTAAGCCTAAATCTTTAGAAAGTACAATACACAAGCATTGTGGGACTTGAAACTTTTGAAATATCACTATTTTTTCCAACAGATAGATGGTAAGCATGTCTTAAATTTGTTCCAACTTCTTCGTCTTACTAAAAGGAATTATGATAATTAGTGTCGTTCCACAAAGAGACATTGATATATAGGTTATCAAAATGCTTGAGATTGAGGTTATAGAGAAAGGTTATACTCGACCTAAAAATAAAGCTATTTTGCCACTTAATGAGAATGAGAATTTGTTGGAGTTAAAAAAATCAAGAACCTACTTTCATTTGTCGGGAGATGAAATCATGTATTGTCCAGTACATTCTACTTCCAAAGAAACTTGAGAGATTTAGAAGATCTCTCTTGAAGCTGTTGATAAGGTGCATGGAGAAAGTGTGTCTATAATCTCTATGTTGGAAGATAGTGGTTATGACTTGTGAACCAAAGGAATGGAGAAAATGTGGAAGATGTTCGTGTAGTAAAGAAGACGATTCGCTCCCTAGCTGTGGTTTGCGCAATTTAAGTATCAAAGGATAGAGAGACTTAATTTGCATCAATTAAAAGTTGAAGATTAAATTTGCTCAAAATTATCCATAGTTAAAACTAGAGGGAAAGCAATAAAACTTTATAATTTCAACGGATTACAACTAATTTTTGTTGAAATGATTTAATGGGTGTTTGGATTTCAATTCAAATATAGTTTGGGTTAGTATGAATTTATAAAACAGAGTTTAAATCAATGTGGGTTGATTATAATGTGATTTATGTTTGAATATTTTTGTTTTAAAATATAGTTTGAGGTTGAAAGTGAGTTTGATAAATATATAAGTGACAAGTGTTAGTTGTATGTGGGCTTGGGCTGTTTGTAATATAGGTGTAGTTGGGCCCAAGCTCTGTTGAGTTAGTCTTTCAAGTTAGTTAGAGTATGTTAGTTGTTGAGTCATTGTATAAATACTGAAGTTTCTATTGAATGAGAATCAGATTGTATTCAGCATTTTACATTGTTCACAAACTCTCACATTTGGTATCAGAGCTCCGCAAGGGGTCTGAACCATAGAACCGCAGTTCCATTGGAAGGGAGTGATTGAACGAAGGAAAGTGCAGAGAAGAGAAAGAGGAACGATCAAGAAGCTTGATCACCGCTGAGTAGAGAAGAACGACTGGGTTCTTGGCAGAGAAGAGAACCGCTGAGTAGAGAAGAACGACTGGGATCTTGGCGGAGAAGAGAAAGACCAATCAAGAAGCTTGATCAAGAAGAGCAAAGAAGAGGCAAGCATGGCAGATCAATCGAAGGAATCAACCTTTCTGCAACCATCGGTTCCCAAATTCGATGGATTCTATGATCATTGGGCTATGCTCATGGAGAATCTGTTGCGATCAAAGGAGTATTGGGGATTGATTGAATCAGGGATTCCTGCACTTCCTCAGAATCCAACTCCGGAGCAAACAAAGGCACATGAGGAAGCAAAATTGAAGGACCTCAAGGCCAAGAATTATCTGTTTCAATCAATCGAGAGGAACATCATGGAGACCATTCTCTGCAAAGATTCTGCAAAAGACATCTGGGATTCCATGAAGCAGAAGTGTCAAGGATCCACCAAGGTGAAGAGGGCTCAATTGCAAGCTCTAAGGCGTGAATTTGAAGTGCTGGGAATGAAAGAAGGAGAGACTGTGAACGAGTATTTCTCAAGAACCCTGGTAATTGCCAACAAGATGAAGATACAGGGAGAAGCAATCACAGAGACCTCGATTGTGGAGAAGATCTTGAGGTCCATGACTGAGAAATTCAACTATGTGGTTTGTTCAATTGAGGAGTCAAATGATGTGGGTACTCTTACAATTGACCAGTTGCAGAGTAGCTTACTGGTTCATGAGCAGAGAATGCGTGGCTACAAGGAGGAAGAACAAGCATTGAAGGTGTCAAATTCTGGAAAATTTACTGGTAGAGGTCGAGGAAGATCTGGAAGAGGTGGTAGAGGTCGGGGAAGAGGCAATTTCAACAAAGAAACTGTCGAATGTTACAAGTGTCACAAATTGGGTCACTTCCAGTATGAGTGTCCTAAATGGGAGGAGAGTGCAAACTATGTTGAAATGGAAGACGATGAAGAAGAACTTTTACTTATGGCACACACAGAAGTCAAAGGGAAAATCTCAGAAAGAAAGGTATGGTTCCTTGATTCAGGCTGTAGTAATCATATGTGTGGTGTTAGAGATTGGTTTCATGAGATAGATGAAGATTTCTCCACAACTGTTAAATTGGGTGATGATTCCAAGATGACTGTGAAAGGAAAATGAGACATTAGATTGCAAATTGCTGGATTGACCAAGTAATAACTGAAGTCTATTACATTCCTGAGTTAAAGAACAATTTGCTAAGTGTAGGACAATTACAGGAGAAAGGTTTGAATGTGGTATTTCAGGAGGGTTGGTGTAGAGTCTATCACCCTGTTAAAGGACTCATTATGCAATCGAAAATGTCCTCCAATAGAATGTTTGTTGTCTTGGATAATGTCATTACCCCTAGCTGTTACAAGGTGTCCATTGATGATGATTTAGTTCTGTGGCATAGAAGATATGGGCATCTTGGTTTAAGTGGTCTGAAAACTCTCTCTCATAAATCAATGGTAAGAGGCTTGCCCACACTTAGTGGAACTGGGAGCATTTGCTGTGATTGTCTTAAAGGGAAGCAGCACAGAGATCCTTTCCCATAAAAGAGTAATTTGAGAGCACAAAGAAGGCTACAATTGATCTATGCTGACATATGTGGTCCCATACAGCCAGAATCTAACAGTAAGAGGAGATATTTCATCACATTCATTGATGATTTTTGTAGAAAAACCTGGGTGTATTTCCTAGCTGAGAAAGTCTTCTGCTCTAGAAGTGTTTAAGAAGTTCAAAGCAGTTACTGAAAAGGAATCAGGGGAAGCTATTGGTTGCTTGAGAACTGATAGAGGTGGGGAGTTCACATCCAAGGATTTTGATAATTTCTGCAACTTGCATGGGATCAAGAGGCAGCTGACAGCATCATACACCCCTCAACAAAATGGGGTGGCTGAAAGGAAAAATAGAACCATCATGAATATGGTCAGAAGTATGCTCTCTGAGAAGGAAATTCCAAAGGAGTATTGGCCTGAAGCAGTGAATTGGGCAGTCTATGTTCAAAACAGAAGTCCTACTGTGGCAGTTAAAGATGTAACACCTGAGGAAGCATGGAGTAATGTGAAGCCTTCAGTCCATTTCTTCAGGGTATTTGGTTGTACTGCTCATGCACATGTTCCTGAGAACAACAGGAAGAAGCTTGACAATAGGAGCATCAAATGTGTTTTGCTTGGAGTAAGTGAAGAATCAAAGGCATACAGACTTCTGGATCCAGTTACAAAGAAGATTATTGTAAGCAGGGATGTGGTATTTGATGAGGATGATAAGTGGGATTGACACTCAGGAAAGGATATAACAGCTGACATTGTTGATTTAAGTGATGAAAATAATGGTACCAATGGTGACACCAGAGGGCAATCACCTCAGGCAGACTTACAAACTGAAGGTCAAGCTGCTTCAGATCCTACTGTGGGAAATACAGGAAGTGTTGAGTCTTCTAGCACAGCAACTGAAATGCCTGGAACTTCATCAGGAAGAGAAAAACGAATTATGGCTCAGCCTACTTGGATGAGAGAGTTTATTAGTGGAGAAGAGTTAGATGATGAAGATTTTAGCCTCAATGTTCTGGCATCCTTGACTGATCTTTCCTCATTTCAGGAGGCTGTTAGTGATGAGAAATGGAGGAAGGCAATGGAAAAAGAGATGGAATCAATTGAGAAGAATAATACTTGAGATTTAGTTGTTTTACCAGATAAAGCAAAGAGTATTGGAGTTAAATGGGTTTATAAGACCAAGTACAATGAGAAAGGGGAAGTAGAGAAATATAAGGCTCGACTAGTAGCAAAAGGGTATGCTCAGCAACATGGTATTGACTTCACTGAAGTGTTTGCACCAGTAGCTAGGTGGGACACAATCAGGGCCATCTTGGCTCTTGCTGCAATAAGAGGATGGAGTGTATTTCAGCTTGATGTTAAAAGTGCATTTTTACATGGAGAGTTAGGGGAAACAGTGTATGTTGATCAGCCACTGGGTTTTCAGAAGAAGGGGGAAGAGTTTAAGGTGTATAAAATGAAAAAGGCATTGTATGGTTTGAGGCAAGCTCCAAGAGCTTGGTACAGTAAAATTAAGTCCTACTTCCTCAAAGAAAGATTCATAAAGTGTCCTTCAGAACATACTTTGTTTGTTAAGCATGATGAGGAGGGTATGATTCTGATTGTGAGCCTCTATGTTGATGATCTTATTTTTACTGGCAGCAGTATGTCAATGATTGAGGCATTCAAAAGATCAATGAAAGGTGAGTTTGATATGAGTGACCTTGGCAAGATGAGCTATTTTCTTGGTGTAGAGGTGATACAAAATTCTAAGGGGATTTTCATATGTCAAGGGAAGTATGCTAGAGGAATACTTGAGAGGTTTGGAATGCAGAACAGCAATGTAGTTGGAAATCCAGTGGTACCAGACAGCAAGTTGACTAAAGGAGGAGGTGGTTTAGAGGTGGATGCTACTCAATATAAGCAAATGGTTGGGAGCTTGATGTACCTTACTGCTACTAGGCCTGATCTCATGTATGCTGTATGTCTGGTTAGCAGATACATGGAAAAACCTACCGAGTTGCATCTGTTGGCAGTTAAGAGGATTTTCAGATATTTGAATGGAACTATTGATCTAGGAATTTTGTATAACATGAAGGGAAATGAAGATCTTGTGGCTTTCACTGATAGTGATTATGCAGGGGATTTTGATGATCGCAGAAGTACCTCAGGCTATGTCTTTCTTCTGGGAACTGGTTCAATTGCTTGGTCTTCTAAGAAGCAAGCAGTGGTAAGTCTCTCTACCACTAAAGCAGAGTTTATTGCAGCTGCCATGTGTGCTTGTCAGTGCATCTGGCTTAGAAGAATTCTGGACAATCTTGGCTCATCTCAGAGCCATTGTTCTAAGATCTTCTGTGACAATAGCTCTGCCATTAAGCTGTCCAAGAATCCAGTTCTACATGAAAGAAGTAAACATATAGATGTGAGGTACCACTTCTTAAGGGACTTGGTTCAGGATGGCAAGATAGAACTTGAGCATTGCAGTACAGATGAGCAGGTTTCTGATATCATGACTAAACCTTTGAAGGTTGATTCTTTTGTAAGACTTAGAAGGAAGTTAGGCATGTGTAGCTGTGATCAGTTGAAGTTAAACTGTCTTACTTGAAGTAAGTTCAGTTTAAGGGAGGGTGTTAGTTGTATGTGGGCTTGGGCTGTTTGTAATATAGGTGTAGTTGGGCCCAAGCTCTGTTGAGTTAGTCTTTCAAGTTAGTTAGAGTATGTTAGTTGTTGAGTCATTGTATAAATACTGAAGTTTCTATTGAATGAGAATCAGATTGTATTTAGCATTTTACATTGTTCACAAACTCTCACAACAAGTTGGTGAGTTAACTGAGTTTTGAGTTTAAAGTTGCATAATGTAGTAGAGAATACAATTCCGGTCCCTTGCTACTTGCTAGCCAGAAAAATTAATTATGTGGTTTGAGCTAGCAATTTAAGTGTTAAAGAATAGAACGAGTAAATTTGCATCAATTAAATAGTTCAATGCCTAAATTTTCTCATATTATTCATAGTTAAAACTAGCGAGGAAAGTAAAAAAACCTTTTAATTTTAACTAATTGCAACTTGTTTAGGTCCAGTTTGAAAGAGCTTATTTGAGCTTATCTGACAGCATAAGCTCTTATGTCATTATTTGGGAGAGTTTATGTAAACAGCTTATGGTCTGCCATAAGCTATTTTCAGCTTATTTTCATAAGCTACTCATGATAGCTTATGAAAAACAACTTATGCTTATATACAACTTATTTTTAATTTATTTCAATAAATTTTTAAAAATAGCTTATGAATAAGCGCTTATATCAAAGCGCGTATGATCATAAGCGCTTAATTAAGTTATTTTTCCAAATGAGACTTTAGTTGAATTAACTATGCTCTACTTAAAAATTCCTCTCACCCTTTTCTTACTCCAAATTAAAGGACCGTATATTGAAAATTGCCCCAAGTCTTCGTTCAAACGCATGCACCAATTGATGAATTGAATTATTGAAATGTCGTACCCGTTGTGGATAAAATTCAAAGGATGCTGAGAAGAGAAGAAAGCAGATAAGGAAATTGATGAGGTAAGGAAAGTAGGTAGAAAACACGGGAAAAACACGAAGGAAGAAAAACAACAATAACACTCCTCGATATTCGCATGCATGGTGATGGTGTCAATATAAGTCAACTTGAGCATATGAATTATGAATATTGCATATGCTGTCAAAACCAACCCATCCTTCACACGGGTTTGGATCCTCTCATGTGTAAAAAAACTTGAGAATGTCAAGTTTCATCATCTCACCATTAATTTTATTTTATTTTATTTTTCATTTATTATCTACACAAAAGTTAATAGTGAAATGGTAAAACTTGACACTCTCAAGTTTTTTTTACACTTGAGAGGATCCCGGCTCTCCTTCACACACATTCACATTGCCCTTCACCGCACGCCTACAACCACACCTCCAAGTAACCTCCAAGTACCCCTTGTACTTCTCTTCAATATATTTAATCCATTGCCTATCAAAAAAAACCTCAGATCAATTATAACCCCATAAAGGCCCCACCATCTCAGAAAAGGTCAACGTCCTCCGCTTAACACACAAAATAAAAAAATTCAAAAATTCAATCAAATAGGCGTAGCTTGCTATAATAAAAGAACATAGTTACATAGAAAGTGTTTGGATAATTGTATTGAAATTTGTCAGCGAAGTTTCACATTAATTAGAAATATGGTCAAGATGGTTTTAATATAAAATAGGGTAATTCTTAATTCTCGAGCTAGCTTTTGACTTGAGCGGAGCCCACCCATGTATGAGGAACGCACAAATGTTCAGTCCTACACTGCAATTTTATATTGTGTATCCTATACTTGTAAAATCATTTGAAATTAAATTTAAATAGTATATTCAGATACATTTAGAAGAAGTTTTTAGGAAAATATTTAAAAATTAACTTGTAAAATCTCGCAATTGATTATGTGCCCATTTGTCTCTACTAATGTTTTAAAATAATCACTTAATAAAAAATGATCACTTTTTTATATTTTTATGTGTTTGTGTGCTTTTGAAAAAAAAAACATTTAAGAAAACATAAATTAAACTGATTATTTGCGTAAGCTATTATAAGCAGCTTATGAAATAATCAATTACAAAGAAGTAGAAAAAAATTCAATTATATTTTATCTTTATGGTACACCGCTTTGAATTCATATTTGCAATTTTATCCTTAAATAATTATTTTAATTAATATAAAAAGTATATAT
The DNA here is from genome assembly GCF_012489685.1 of Lotus japonicus. Lineage (NCBI taxonomy): Eukaryota > Viridiplantae > Streptophyta > Magnoliopsida > Fabales > Fabaceae > Lotus > Lotus japonicus. The sequence continues at coordinate 13,905,688 of NC_080044.1, forward strand.
CATGTCCTTTAATAATGTAATTTTAATATTTTATAGTATGACAAAACACTTTTATGGTTTATATTCAAAAAGTTTAAAATTACTTTTTAATGTACATAATACTTATTATATTTGTATGTAAACATAAATCAATTTTTTCTTTTCAAAAAATCACTAAAAATAAATTATTATTATTTTATTCAAAAGCAAAATCGCTTTTTTCTTAAGCAGAAACAAACGAGCCCTATATCTATCACATGTACTATGTTTTGTAGTTCCATGCTTAAATTAGTGCATTCGTGGATTAGTAATAATATTAATTTTAGTAAAATTGATTATTGAAAATAGTGTGTTTAAGTGGAGTGATTTAGGTTTCCATACATTTATGTTTCAACTTATGACTCTCAAATATCAATCTAGCATCCATAATTGATTTCAGGGGTTACACAGGTTAGCCGAAATATAATCTGAACGAATCAAAAGTACTTGGGTTGGTTTTGATCAAGTTTCACATTTTTTTTACTTTTAAACCCGAAGCTATGATGTTAAGGTGAGATTTGATTGATTGATCAAATAAAATAATATTAGATATTAAAAATGAAAAAGAAAATTTTAAAAAGTGGCAAAGAGTAATGCAAATAGTTTTCCGATGTAGCAAAAAAAAAGAGTAATGCAAATGGAATTAAATGAGTCAAACAACATGATATTGAGTGGGAATCGACTAGCAGGTTATTAATTTTTCCCAACAAAGTGTAAGACACTTGAAATTAATCCAAATAAAACACTAGTAATTACATATGTTCGCGTTCATGGTTTGATTCATATTTCATTTTCTCCGACCCGTAATTCGACCAAATTCATCGAATTTTTACTTTCCAAATCCCAATCCATTTCATGAATCTAACCCAATATATATTTTTCAGCTTCAGATAGATTTGGGTCCACTGGATTGATCCGACCCGTGTGCACTAGGGGTGTCCAACAATTATTGGCCTGAACCGAACCCGAGCAAACAAACATCTTTTTCCCCATAAATTGGGTCGCGTACGATTGGTAGCAATTTGGGGCAGGTCAATGAAATGGGTTCACTGGGTTAGAGCGGTCGGTTTTTGTTTGGACTCCAGCCCAAACGAACTGACTAAAATAGTGATAGAAGTCTTTTCCAGGCCCACATTCCTACGAGAGTGAGGGCTGGAGGGAGAGATGGAACGGAGCCCAACCCATTTATGAGGGCATTAAGCCACTAGTCATAGCCTCTTTTCTTCTTTCTCATAATCTCATTCACTCACTTGAGTTGAAAACACCTAGCCTCACCTCTCCCTTTTCTTTCTTTCTCTTATGCACTTCAGCACCTCTCTCTCTCTCTCTCTCTCTCTCTCTCTCTCTCTCTCTCCAAGTAAAACAAGGCTATGAACAATGGTGTATCCTTCCTCTTTCATTCCCTCGGAAAAAGGCTTGTGGGTTAAAAGGTACTACACTAGGGTTTCCTCTCCCTTATTTCATTTTCAATCATTTTGCTTACTCGTAAATTGGTTATTTTGTTCGGTGATTCCAAGTCAGTCCTCTTTACTTGCGACGAGCGGCGCCGCTTATTCATCTTCTTCTTGACAAGCACTATTGTTTGGGTGAAAAGCCCAAGTTGCCCAACACCTGAACCACTCACCCCACACACCCATTTAACCACCTAATTTGAAACTCAACTATCCGAAAATCTAAACGGATGGTGGCGGTCTAGGTTGTGTGGTGTTTCTTGCCCGACAAAGTCAATTCTCATGGTACGGACCCACCTAAAGTCATGTGATGGACAACCCTAGTATGGATCCCTGATTGATTGTAAATTGTTAAAATTAATTCTGAAATTCCACTTCGAGGAACTAAACAAGCACTTAATTTTAGAGCCAAAACGTTAATTGTAAAATCAATAATTAAAAGTTTGAAAATACCATAATTTATTATACACATGTATAAGAATACTTATTAGTATAACCTTAGAATTAATTTTTTTAATTAAAATTATGATTACTTAGTTAATTATTCAAAATGATTCCTTTAGTGCCAACGTAGGTTGGCATAGCTGGACAAAGATTATGAGTTTAATTTTTCACCTCTCGATCAGTCGACAGTTTTGATCCCTTTTGTCTAATAAAATCCTTATTGGCGGACAAGCCTCCCAAATAAGATCCCTTAACATTCTTACATAGGAGTGAACCTATGTTGTCTTCCCAACATGTCGCTGATGTCTTGCGTTTTAATTTCCTCGTGACTCGGAGATCACATTAAGTAGATAGGTCGATCTCAATAAATCATTCTCCATAGACACCAAGTTCTGATGACTTATTTTGATTATGCACAATGACTCCTCAAGTTAAAGATTCAAAATCCATCATGAAGAAAGTTTTCTCCCTTCACAATGACCACTATGTCTTGTAGTCGAGGAAATTGTACACATATTCCCAAAGATTGATCATTATGACACTGATTTCATCTCTATTTTATAAAACACATTGAGCTCTTTTCATTTATATATCATTTATAATTAAAAATAATATAACGTATTATTAAGTGTTATAATAATAAATTTTAAAGGAAGTCGTGTAATAATGATAAAGTACGGGGAGGTCAATGTAATGTTCCAAATAGAATAAGAAAATGATTAGTGTTTCGTAAATAATAAAGTAAATATCAATAGAGACAAATCCTAAGGAGGTGTACAATTTACCCATACAGTTTGATTTCCGAATTAGTTTTGGAAATGAAATTATTAACTGTGAAATTAATGACGAAAATTTTCAAAGTACCATAATTTATTATACTGCACAAGGATTTATTATATAGTCAAAAATGTATTTATTATATAGTCTTAATATTTGACTTGTTAACTATAGTTCTGATGAATCATTTAATTATTTGAAAGACTTCTTCAATAATTCCGATGGCTTATTAATTATTTAAAATGACTCCTCTAAAAGTTCAATACATTATGCTAAGCTTGTAAGGATGTATGTTTTCTTTTTATAACTAATAAAAGTTTGTTTCTTTAAGGAAAAAAAATTGTAAAGATGTATCACTTCTCATTAGAAAAAATTATGTATTTGATTTTCGCTGGATGTACGATCTGTAAATACTTCCATAAATACTTGAAGTTTTATAGATATGCTTTCATCTATTGTGATGACCGCAACCAAACCCCGCCCTAAGTAGGTCCGTTCCGCGCTGACCCGCCCCACAGTTAAGCGATCTTCTATTTTTTGGGCTATAGCTCACACTAATCCGCGGTCCCTCGAGCCGGCCCGCAGACTTTGGTCTCTCTTACTCCTTTTTCACCCTCGTAAGCCTGCCCCGCACTGGCCTGCTCCGCGTAGGTCCAAAGTTAAGCGGTCTCTATTTTTTGGACTATAGCCTGCAATTGTCCGCGATCTTGCGAGCCGACCTGCGGACTTGGACTATAGAAACTTAAGAGTGATTCATGAATCAAAACCCAAAATAAAAAATAAAAAACTGTTTTGTGGATTCATAGTGACCATTATGCCCTTTCAAAAAAATATAGTGACCATTATGCCCTATGAAATCTTTTATTCGCAATAACGCCTGCATTTGACGGTAAAAGCTAACAAAGTAGCGTGATGACAGAGCAGTGGACCAAACAAACCGAATCCTATGGTACCCATTTGACCAGGTTACCCTATTACCATTAATACCAAACCCTCTTTTTCTTCTTCTCCTTCTTTGTCAACACCCTTTTCTCTCTCTGTTTCTCCTTCTTCTTTCATGGTGTTTCTTCTGCAATAACTACTATTATGGCAGTGGAGCTCATGACGGGTGCTTACAGTTTCACATCCAAATCCGAAGATAATGCTGTCCAGGAAGCCGCTTCTGGTTTGGAGAGCGTTGAGAAGCTCATCAGGTTGCTGTCTCAGACTCAGAAGCAGTTTCATCATCATCACTCTTCTCCTTCTTCTTCCTCTGCACCTCATAATCCCAACCTTACTTCCATAGAAATCGAGAACGATTGCAGAGCTGTTGCGGATGTTGCAGTTTCCAAGTTCAAGAGGGTGATTTCTCTTCTGGGTCGAACCAGAACTGGCCATGCTCGCTTCAGAAGAGCTCCTCTGCCTCTTGTTCCAATTAACCAAGTCCCAAAAACAGAGCACCTTCCTTCTGAGCCTAGAATCTTCAACGCCATCCCTTTGCAGCAGATCCCACCCTCCACCGCCACCCTCCACCACCACCACCACAGAGAACCCCCCGAAATTGGAGCAGCAACCACCGCCACCCTCGAGAGGAAGGAATCTTCTAAGACCCTCAATTTCTCATCCTACACCTCTGCTCCAAGCTCCTTCATCTCCTCCCTCACTGGCGACACCGACACCAAGCACCACCCGTCGTCGTCGTCTCCGCCGCCATCAGGGTCTTTTCAGATCACGGCAGGGAAGCCTCCTCTGTCATCATCCTCCTTAAAGAGGAAGTGCAGCTCTGAAACCTTGGGTTCTGGAAAGTGTGGCAGTTCATCTGGACGCTGTCATTGTTCCAAAAAAAGGTAGTTGAAGTTGATTGCTTAATTAAGATTTGGGTCTTGCTTAGAAATCGTTCCTTTATCATTTCAGGAAAAATAGTTCAAATTTTTTTTTCAAATTTTAGTAAATGCCCTGTTCTCAACTTCTCAATTTGTGCATACAGCAGGAAAATGAGGTTGAAAAGGGTTGTGAGGGTACCAGCAATAAGCTTGAAGATGGCTGATATTCCACCAGATGATTATTCCTGGAGAAAATATGGTCAGAAACCTATTAAAGGATCCCCTCATCCAAGGTACATCATCAATTATACCAATATAATTTGAATTTAATCTTCTTCCCCTGTTTATGACTCTGTTTATGCTTATTGGTATGTGTTTGTGTTGAGATATAGCTTAAACTTGCTTAAATTGATCAAATGTTTGTGATTGATTATTGATTAGTGATTAGTTTTCTTCTTATGGTGTTTTTTTGAGATCTATATTGAATCTGGGTGTGTGATTTGTTAGTGTTATTACTGAGTTGTTGTTTTCTCTTGAACAAAAACAGGGGATATTACAAGTGCAGTAGTGTGAGAGGTTGCCCAGCAAGAAAACATGTAGAACGAGCCCTGGATGATGCTGCTATGCTGGTAGTGACCTATGAAGGAGAGCACAATCACGCTCTCTCTGCAGCAGATGCTACTAATCTCATTTTAGAATCATCTTAAGTTCATGTTAATCAATGTGACAAGCAATTTCAAAGGTAATTGATGTTGATGAATGATGATCATTAGATTTTAGCTAAAGGCTGTTTGGTTTGTGTTACAATATTGGATTGGATTCCTTTATCTTTTTCGTTGTCTTCGAGGCTGAAACAAACAAACAAACACTGTGAAGAATCCATTACCATTATAGTACTAGTAAATTGTTTTTTTTTTTTTGGTTGGAAAGAAAAGAAAGTCAAGGTGATGGTGGATTTGGTAACGGGTTTGAATCTGAAAGTGGGGAAAAAAGTAAAGTAAAGCAAGTGGGTTGATTTGTTCTATTCTTTTTTTGTTTTCCACTGTTTGGGGTTACTTTATCTTTGGTGCTTTGTGTGTCTTGGATTCTCATTAACTTTGGGTTGCGTTTAAATGTGCATAGTGAAGGGGTTGTTTTTGTTTGAAAAAACAATAATAATAATAATAATGAATGAAAGGGACTTGGTCAAAGAATTGGACAGAAGAGGACGGACATGTCGTGTATAGGACGGTTGACTGAGTGAAAGAGTGGGGTTGAAGGATTTGGATATTCTACAGTTTGTGGGAAACTGTTCTCAGTCTCATTCTCATTCATTCAAACTTCAAAGGAGTATTTAATTTATTATTAAAATAAGCAAATCCAATAAATGTTTTTCAGAGTAGTATTATCTAAATTTCAAGAATAGTAAATACCTTTATTTTCAGTAATTAATGAATTTATTATGTTATAATAATTAATTTTTATTTTTTTATGTTTTCTAGTTACTACATTATTTAAGTAATGTTTGAAAATTCTTCTACGTTTTGATCCTAATTAATTTTGAGATTTTTATTTTTCTGGAAGTAGCTTCCAAGTCTTAAGAATTGAATATGGGAAAATGTAAGTAGATCCAAAGTCTAAATATGTTATAAAAGGAGCTTAATATATTTGAGTTTAAACTAATTGATTATGTGAAAGTATAAGTAGATCATACCATGTTGTAAAATAACCCTTAACAATAGTCCAATATATTCAAACTATACAAGTATAAACGTTAGGGGGTGCAGTTTTTGTTTTCTACTTGAGTTTAACTCTTTAAAGTAAGAATGAAGCCATTGAATAAAATAGCTACCCTAATTACTTTTGAAATTAATAATTGAATTTTAAATAATTTTATAAATTGCATAGTCACAATTTCCATTGTTTAAATCAATGCTTAAATGATATTTAACATGAGGCATATTAGGCAAGAGAAATGCTTATTATAAGAGATGAGATAATTAAATTATGGTCGTACAACCATAAAAAAATGGTTGAGATTAAACGGGTTTAGTAATCATATGATTTTTTTTTTATAAAAGTCACGTAAGTGTATGTTTTAATATAAACAATCCATTGTTAGTTCAATGGTCGGCTAAGATTTAACTCTCTCATTTCTCATTATAAACGTTCTCCTTACTCTATATATCTACTAGTTGAATGCAATGTAAACAAACTTTCATCTTAAATTATGATAGAAGTTTAGTTCATTTTTATCTCTAACTAAGCAATAATATTTCTGTTGGTCTAAAATAACCTACATTGATTTAGATTTTGATTTTGATTTAAAGTGTGGAAGTCAATTGAAGGTAAACTAGACCCATCAAAACCATTAATTGAGAAATCAATAGTTAAAATTTAAAGAACGTCATAATCTATTATACACTTGTAAATATATGATCACAAGTTCGCAACCATTAATTTCTTATTTGATAATTTTGATGAGTTATTTTACCTACTATGTGAATTCCTCACTTAATTGGAGTCAAATTCATGGACTTAAAGTGACCCCCCATTTAATAGGTTTACAAAATTATTAACTGATTGGATTGAGACAATTCAATTGTGGAGAAAGAGGCAAGGAAGTTTTGAGTGCAATTTATTTTTCATTTTTTGTGGAAGCATTTGGCTTGTAGGGAGAAGGTTGGCTGAGAATGAGGTGCAATGAAGAGAGTGGTTGGATGGTGTAGAATGACTCTCTTGTGAGAAAACCGATGGCAAAGTCAAAATGGGTGGGTGTCGAATTGACAAGTTCTAGCCACAGAGAAGAAGGGTCCTACCTTGTTCGCAACTTTGTTTTGTTCTTTTGCTATTGCTTTGCCTTTGCCTTAACGTCAACTTTGTTACACGGATTGGGGGTCCCCCCCTCTTGGTTCATTCATCATCATCATTATCGATTTCATTATTTGCACGCATGTGGCTACCTCAATCATGCATATAAAATACCATTCTTCACTCTTGTTTTTCTTCCCGTGGCTTCTACAATTTGAGTAAGCATGCAGACTTTTTTATTTATCAGCTCAACAAATTTGTAACCCATGTTCCTTGTACGAAATAAGGTAGCATAGCTATAGTGTTTTGTTGCATATGCACTTTCTGATGGATTATCGGAGAATTATACTTTCACTCAATTGAATAATTTGGCGGTTGAATCCAAATATACAAGTGCTCACAAAGAAAAACTAAGACACAGGAATAATTGACAATAAAATGGGTAAAGAGAAGTAATGTAAATAAAAGAGGGGAAAAAAACTACAAGGATGATTGACCAGAAAATGTATTACACTTGCCTTAATACCTTAAAGTTCACGCATCATATTCATACGAGTTAAGGAAGCCCTCTTATGTAGTTGAGGCTCTCAATAATTACAATTAATATTAGGGTTACATATGAGTCGATCAGATTGGGTTTGTGTAATAACTGGAACCAAACTAACCAAATAAGTCAGATTGGATTGAATAAGTTTTTTTGATTTTTTTGTTTTAAACCTGAATCGAATCAACCCGATCAACAACGGGTTAGATTGGATCAGGTTGGTAATACAATAATGATAAAGCAAAATTGTGCTTCAAGAAAATTTAGAAAAAAATGATTAAAAGGTGATGAGCTGATCAAAATTGTAGCATATTAGCAGCACAACATATTCAAGCTAGCAGATGAAGAACAACAAAAAAGTTTTGTCATTTCACAAAATCCATTTTTTATTCATTCAACCCCTCTAAAATCCACTAACTTACCGACACCACTACCAGGATACTAGCGTCAATCGAATTCTAGCCATGACTTGTAGCCCATATTGTTAGGAAATAACACAGCTGAAGAAGTAAAGTAAAACCAGGAGCGCAATCAGCACACAAGAATATAACGTGGAAACTCCAAAACCGGAGAAAAAACCACGACCGTTGTCAAAACCGACAACCAGAGAATAAACACTATGTGAAAATTGTTACAACACATAGACTTCACTCTCAACCACCTTATAACCCCAGTACACCCACACTCTCCAAAGTAAATATTTGAACTACATCTCACAATGCTCTAAAACAAGAGCATAAGAGAAAAAGAAAACACAAATATAAACTTAAAGTGTTTTCAGGTACTACATCTTTGGTGTTTTTGGTGTGTTGAAACAAGGAGCTTGAGATCCCTATATATAGTCTTGGACTCTCCCACCCCTCACTAATCTAAGCGATGTGAGACTTCTCCAAGATGCATAACTTGATATTTTTTCTCCTTCATTAGCAATGTGGGACTTACATTGCAATCAACCCCAACAATCTCCACCTTGATTGTAATGACCTTCAGTCTTCATTGTCTTCACCGACAATCATTGTCTTCACCGACAATCGTTATCTTCACTGACAAACATAATTCTCATTGTCTATATACCGACAAATTGAATTATCATACTCCACCATAAAAGAGTATACTACACTTGGAACTAAACCATCCCAAGAATTTTCTTCACTTGAAACTAAACCATTCCAAGAATTTTCACATGCCGAAACCTTGCTGAAAATTTATGGTGCAACTTCCATGTTGGCTTTATCCGGAAGTTCATCAGCCATCGACATAACCACGTACCTTGCATCAACGCCAACCAATGCCCGCACACTATCACCAGACACCTTGCATCTATATCAACCAATGCCTGTGTGCAACCTGGACAATTTCATGCCCAGAACGCCTTGTGTAATCATGATTGCATCAACTCCTCCATCACAGCATCATTGCAGCTGCAGACCACTTCTTCAACACCTTCGCAATACCACACAAAGTGATATCCATCGAACCGGAAGCTCTGATACCATTGTTAGGAAATAACACAGCTGAAGAAGTAAAGTAAAACCAGGAGCGCAATCAGCAACACAAGAATATAACGTGGAAACTCCAAAACCGGAGAAAAAACCACGACCGTTGTCAAAACCGACAACCAGAGAATAAACACTATGTGAAAATTGTTACAACACATAGACTTCACTCTCAATCACCCTATAACCCCAGTACACCCACACTCTCCAAAGTAAATATTTGAACTACATCTCACAATGCTCTAAAACAAGAGCATAAGAGAAAAAGAAAACACAAATATAAACTTAAAGTGTTTTCAGGTACTACATCTTTGGTGTTTTTGGTGTGTTGAAACAAGGAGCTTGAGATCCCTATATATAGTCTTGAACTCTCCCACCCCTCACTAATCTAAGCGATGTGGGACTTCTCCAAGATGCATAACTTGATATTTTTTCTCCTTCATTAGCAATGTGGGACTTACATTGCAATCAACCCCAACACATATAATACAAAATTTCAACAAGAACCCCCTGAAAACAAAATTGTAGCATATTAGCAGCACAACATATTCAAGTTGCTGAATATTCAAATTGATGGATCTATGCTCACTTTCTTTTCCTGTTGCTGTTGAGAATTTTTCGTGTTATCACTCTCCTCCTAGATATTGAAGTATGCGACCCTCTTGTGAACTTCTTCCATTAATTTAGTTGTGGACTGAAAGATCATTGTCAAGTGGTCTTTCCCTCAAACCATTTTCAAATCCCTATGCTAATATGCAGGGATTTTGATTCTTTGCATGCATCACCATGTTATTTAATATAAACAACTGTTTTTTTCGGGTTTCACTTGATTGCTATTGAATTTTGACGAGGCTAGTTGATGTAACTTTGTGTGCGTGCTTAACCGATAAGGAAGCGTTTTAAAAAAAATCTATATGGTTGACAATAGAGAGTGGCGAAAGGTTGGTGAACCAGGTCATTGTCGCCTTCTTAAGAGTGCACAGAAACACTTTGCAATTTAGGTCATCGGTCGCACCATTTATCAACATTTTAGTGTTGAAAACTCGAAGGTATTCATTAGGATACAAAGAGCCATCGTAAGAGTCCAATATCAACGTTTTGAGAATGCATGGGACAACAATATTAATGCCTACAATCTTTTAAGAGAACGACTAAAACTCAACAAGGCTTCACCTTGGAAATCCTCTTCTTTCCTTCCTGATCTCGGGTAAGTTTGGCAGCCCGGGCTTGGAGGGTCTGGTTATGTTGTCGTAGCAACAACTTTAGATGGAGCACTGGCGAAATGATCAATTTTTGAATGTCGCATAAACGTTAAGGACCCAAAGCTCTCGTTTAGATAAAGAGGGACTCTATTTGCACAATTGTCATACTTGAGAGACCAAAAGTACAATTAAAGTTATTTTCACGATTTTTGAGAAGTGAATTATGAAGAAAAAGTAATTAAGAAAGACAATATATTTTATTTTCTAATTACATACATAGTGTGGGTAGTTGACAATTAGATTAGCGAACAAGTGAATGAATAGACTCTGTTCTTGTCTTACTCCCCCGTCCCTATTATAAGTTATCTTTTATGAGTTTTTCAAAATACAAGTCAATTTACAATATCTATAAAGAATTTATTATCTTTTTCTATGTTTACCCTTATAGTATTATAAATTTTCCACTTTTCAAAATTTTGTTTTATTTCCAAGACTATTATCATCCAGAGAGATAGTGGAATATTAATAAGGAGATAGAACTTTCAATGAGGGTAATTTCGGAAAAGTATTAAAAAGAACTACAACTTTATTGTTACAAACTAATTTTAACTATTTTTATTTTGTCTTGACCAAGGTATCCCCACAGCCGACAGCCGTGAGACTAATCACTCGCTCCGCGGTCAGCGCACTAAGCGGTAGAGGGTTGACCAATGAGTTTTCTCTATTCGCAAGAGTTGGGATTCGAACCCCCAACTACTTGCTTAAAGGATGAAGTGCTGAACCACTACACCAACCCACTTGTTTATTTTAACTACTTTTTCAATAATAGAGAATTAAGTAAAAATGACTTATAAAAGAAACGAAAAGAACATCTTTTAAGTGAACAAAAAGTACAATATGATACTGTAACACAAGATAGGATGGTTGAGATACAAGTTTCATATCAGTAATTTCAATTCTTAAAAGAAATGATGTTAATTATTTTAATTATTGATAAATATAAACAATAATTTTTTTAAATAAAAGATGAAAATATGGTTAATTTTAGGGGTATAAGCAGATACAGCCCGATCCGCAAATTCAATCAATTTAAACCGAACCGAACACATTATGGTTAATTGAGTTGAATCAGTGATTCAGTTCAAGTTTCTTTTATTAACTCCGATTACTATTAGTTCGGATATCATCCAATTTGGCTTGCCCTAATTTAAGAATGAAAATAATTATTTTTAGGTTTGACTATAGCGATGACCTTTTTTTACTTAAAACGCTATGCCGTTTACAACACTCACAGAGTCACAGAGGTTGCTTCACAACCGAAAATATCCCAAAACCTCATCTTCATCGACACCTCAAACTGTAGGTATTTCAATGGCGGCGATTGTTTCCTTCGCAAAACCCACTTCCCGCTCATGAAACCCGAACCCAAACCCTTCTCTCTCCTCTCCATCATCCACAACCGCAACCATTCTCATCTCGCCGCAAAACCTCATCCTCTAATGGCCCAAACCCCACCATCTCCGGATCCAAACTCGCCCCAACAAACCGACAACGACGACCACCAACAACCACCCTTTTCACCGCCCAGAAACCTCGCCGGAGAAACCCAGGTGGAGCGCGCGTGGGCTCACTGGACCAAATTGGGCCGACCCAAGTTTCTAGTTGCCCCCATGGTTGACAATTCGGAGCTACCGTTTCGAATGCTGTGTCGCAAGTATGGTGCTGAGGGTGCATACACCCCTATGCTGCACTCGCGGATATTCACCGAGACTGAGAAGTACAGGAAGGAAGAGTTCACAACTTGCAAGGTAGCATTTGCGTGTTCTTCTACTTCGTTGTTATTGTCATAGTTTTTTTTGTTACAAGTCCCTCATTGGCTAGAAATAGAGCATAGATAGCCTTTATAAGGGTAGTGCAAACCTCAACTCTTGAGCTAGCTTTTGTAGTTGAGTATAGGCCTCCCAATTTCTAATAGTTTTGTTTGTTGTTTTGAAAGTTGTGAATTTGGGAGTGATTGCAGGAGGATCGACCACTGTTTGTTCAATTCTGTGCTAATGACCCAGATGTGTTGTTGGAAGCTGCACGCAAGGTGGAGCCTTATTGCGATTATGTTGATATTAATCTTGGGTAATGTGATATGTATTATTTTGCATTTGCTCAGAATCTGTTGAATATCTTTTTTGTGCTTGCCTAATTAGCGTGACGATAATATCGAATGGAAATTGAAATGAATGAGTGCTTAGTGGTGAGTGTTGTTGATAGGACTTTACTAATCACAATGTAATTGTGGGTTTAGAGTGGAATTCAAAATTAGAACTCTCATAATGAGTACATGATGTTTTAAGGATCAGTTGCTTGTGATTAAGATACTAGTTACTGTACGATAATTCCTCCGTGCTCTAAGAAAACTTTCTTTTTTTGTTTAGTAAGTACCATTTAATGTGTATTACTATTATCTCACTTATACATTGAAAATATTGAAGTGGGGCACACGGATGGACGGGTAGCTATGGAGGTACATGTTAAATAGTAGACTTAAATATGTGTTTTGTTCGACTTTGATCCCTCTCTTTGGCAAATAGACATTTGTAAGTCCTAAACACCACTTAAAGTGAGGTGGTTATGCACTCCCTTGCTCACATGTTCAAGTCGTATTTTCGTGGCCATTCTCAGAAACTCAGTAGACTTCAAGATAAAATCACCATTAAACACAAACCAATCCCTGAAAACCCTTAAGAAGTAGAACCGAAAATTATACTCACAACTTCCTTAGTCCATGTCTTGCACATGTTTCTCAAATAAAGGGTATCACTGTCTATATCTCTGCAAGTTTAGCTTCCAGAGTACTGGTCTTGACTGCTTCGATGCTTGAAACCTTAGCACTGTCAACCAAATTTGAAGCTGAGGTATCAGATTCAGGTAGAGAAGATAGTGATGCATGTGAGAAGACACTCTCTGAGTCATCCAAAGTAGCAGACTTGGAGTCTGATACAGAAGCTGCAGCAGAAGAAACGCAGTAGTTGGGGCTATTCTTTTCTAGGGCAGTCGTAGTTTCAATAGAAACGACAACATTGTTCTTGTTCGTCTCATCAGATAGAACCTTAGACATAGTTTCAAATTCAAGCCTTTTGTTCTCATAGGCTTTGGAAAGCCTCTTCTGTGGTGTTGTAAGTACCCAGCCATAGATGTGCACCCTTGAACGGGTCACGAATCTCTGAAGCACATTTGCTCCATTTCCTCACTCGAACACTTTTGTATTTGCTAAATTGAAGTATTGAACCCTTGAACTGTGGTTGTCTCTTCATTGAAGGGGTTTTGGCTGTAACCCTCTTCTTGTTTAGTCTCTTGGTTGTTTGAGCCACAATGGTGCCACTTAAGGTTAGGGTTCAACAATTGGGGCTAAATCATTTCCGCATGGCAGCCAGCCAGCCACATAGGGTTTTAATTTTTTTTGTGAATAGGCACGGAAACCCACATTATATAACTTAAAATGTGAGTAGGGGAGTGCATTGTCACCTCATCATTTAAATAGTGTTGAAGGCTTAAATATGTATATTTCCAAATTCCAAAAAAGAGGGACCAAAGTCAAACAAAAAAAGGAAGGGCCAAACCCAATAACTTCTCACAATACAAGTACCAAAATCATATTTTAGCCTGAATAGTATAAAACTAATTTGAGTTCTTAAGATTTTCTCGTCACTATAACTTGATGTAGCCATTTTGGATGTTACCTCCTTGATAATTGTAATTAAAATTTGACAAAAGTGCACTTGTTAAAATTTCAAAATTACTTTCCATGTATTCAGTGTTATGTTTTGTAATAAACAGTTAACAGTTTCTATTTCTTGATTATTTAGACAATGCACATGAGGCACTATTTATCAAGGCATTTAAGATTTTGATGGATTTATTTTTTGTGATTCTCTAGGTGTCCTCAGCGCATTGCTAAACGAGGATATTATGGAGCCTTCTTGATGGATAACCTTCCTCTTGTGAAATCTCTCGTGGAAAATTTGGCTCTCAACCTGCAAGTTCCTGTTTCGTGCAAGATTAGGCTCTTTCCGAATTTAGAGGACACTTTGAAGTATGCTAGGATGCTTGAGGAGGCGGGTTGTTTTCTTTTAGCTGTTCATGGGAGGACAAGGGATGAGAAGGATGGGAAGAAATTTCGAGCTGACTGGAAAGCCATCAAGGCTGTGAAGGATGCAGTTAGAATCCCAGTCCTCGCGAATGGGAACATAAGGCACGTGGATGATGTTAGAGACTGTTTGGAAGAGACCGGTGTCGAAGGTGTGCTCTCTGCTGAGACTCTGCTTGAAAACCCAGCACTCTTTGCTGGATTTCGAACTGCTGAATGGGTGTCCGGCAGCGAAGGAACCATTGTGGATAGTGAAGGAACCATTGTGGATGGAAGGCTGGATCAGGCAGATCTAGTGATAGAGTATTTGAAACTTTGTGAAAAGTACCCTGTGCCATGGAGAATGATTCGCTCTCATGTTCATAAAATGTTGGGAGACTGGTTCAGCCTTCAGCCTCACATCAGGGAGGAGCTTAACCAACAATCTAAACTGACATTCGAGTTTCTTTATGACATGGTGGATCGGCTTAGGGCTACAGGTACAAGAATCCCACTTTATCTCAAAGATGACCGGGTGGAAACGCTAAAGTAGACAGTTACGCAGGTTTTACACAGCAGAACACCAACATTTGGGGTTCAAATTTAAACCAGAACCAGAATGAAATTATTTATCTTGTGTTAAAGGTGAGGGTGCCTCGAGGTAAAGCCAGCTTGAATCACATGATTTAGATACAATTTTGTAGCTATTAGAAGTGAGAATTACTAAAATTACTAATCTCTCGTGTTGTATTTTACTTCATTCTTATGGCAATTGCCTATTGGCAGTGTTGTACAAGTGTGTTAAGACGCCGATGCTTGCACTTAGCTGATAAATTTGTGTCCATTAATTTAACATTTCATAGCCTGGACCAGTTAATGTTAAAGACTGCTTCAACGATCTAAATAAACACATTTCTGTTCGATTTAGATGGTTGTTAATTGATTTCATTTGTTTGTTATTTGGTTTTGTCTAATGTTTATGATATTATATGACAACTGGGAGCATGTGAACTTCCTATACTTGTCTTGAAACTGAAAGCATTCTCAGGTCATAAATTTTCAGCATAAAGATATTGTAGATAATAAATGCTTGACTTCTCAGCACTTGTAGGTCTAGATGCTAGGCTTATTACACACCAGAACAAGGTAAACAATGTTACTGGTCAACAAAATTTGTGAGGACCTTTCGCACTAGATGCTCTCCATAGACAGCTCTTTCAAACTTGTTTTCTCCATTTGTCCTTGTTTTGTGTGTATCCAACGGCTCTACTACGGTGTCAAAGTTCGTCTGTTCATGCAGTAGTGACAAATGGAATAAGCACCGAAAGTCTGAAACAAACAAGGTAAAAGGATGATGCATATAAATAGAATATGGGGCTGACCTCGTAAAAGAACACTACGCTGACTCTGTATTTTGTGGAGTTGTTTATCACTCGATGCAAAGTGGACTTGTACAAACCATTGGAATATATCTGCAATTCTCTTGCACATTTAATTAGATCATCCACCAAACCTCTAATGGAATTACTGTGATGATGAGATTAAGGTTCCTTTAGCATATCACCAATGTTGCAAACAAATGATTCCGGAACTGGAGGTAATGATATCCACTCGCCAGACATAGCCAATTCAGTTTTTGATATTTTCTTTTCCTATTTAAGCACTTATAAGACATAGCCAATCCAGTTTTTGATTGTAATAGAATTTGAGAATTTTTTCTCTTTTCTCGTGGATTCCAAAATTATCCTTTTAGGGTTCAACACTGGCTAACCCTTGTGTGCTTCCGACTGCATGAAGTGCATCAGAGCAGGCTTTCTCCTGTCTCTTTTCGTAGCATGATCAACCATGAACGATCAACTAGTGACCAAAGCAGACTTGAAAGATGTTACCGTGACTTTTACCG
Source organism: Lotus japonicus (assembly GCF_012489685.1). Classification (NCBI taxonomy): domain Eukaryota; kingdom Viridiplantae; phylum Streptophyta; class Magnoliopsida; order Fabales; family Fabaceae; genus Lotus; species Lotus japonicus. The sequence goes on from NC_080044.1 coordinate 13,922,232, forward strand.
CGGCCCTCACTGCTATGACGCAACAGATGACGACGTTAACAACGACTATAACTAACAACGCATACAGCAGGAACCAACGAAGAGATGGGGGACGAGAACTGCGTAGGGTTCCGCACAGCGGGAACAACGGTCGTGCCATTATTACGGGAAATCAAGTTCTGAAGGAGACGAATCTAATGAAGAAGAAACAGTTGACCAAGGGAATCATAATTATAACAATGACTATCGAGTGAAAGTTGACATTCCATTGTTCTGAGGGTTTGCAAACTGCGTGGAGCGTGGCTTGAAGTATCCAGCCTTGCTTTAGCCATGGTCCACGCAGTTTGCAAACTCATCTTCTCTTGCAAGGAACCCTTTAAGCCACTGATGTATCGAGCCACCTTCTGATTTTCGGATTCTCCCAGTTCGTTACGCTAGACAGACGTATGAACCCGATTGTATACTTCGTCATAGTCTTCTTTCCTTGCACACAATCGATGTACATCTTATAAAGAATCTGCTCATAATCTTTTGGTAGAAACCGCTCAATCATCAATTGTTTCATTTTACGCCAAGTTCTGACAGGCCCTTTTCTCTGCCTCTGCCTTTTAATAACAAGCTTATCCCACCACACAACAACAGTACTCTTCAACTTGATCGCCACCATCTTGACTAGCTTGTTCTCAGGGATGCCCATGATGTTGTAAAATATGTCGACGCCAATCTGCTAGTCCAGAAACTCGTCCACTCCTATAGTTCCGTAGAATAATGGAATATCAGCTTTCACTCGGTAGTCATGGTTATAATTCTAATTCCCTTGGTCAACTGTTTCTTCTTCATCTGACTCGTCTCCTTCAGAACTTGAATTTCCTGTAATAATGGCAAGATCGTTTCTGCTGCCGTGCGGAACCTTACGCGGTTCTCTTTCCCCCGTCTCTTCGCTGGTTCCCATTGTTAGTTATAGTCGTCGTTAACGTCGACATCTGCTGCGTCATAGCAGTGAGGGGCGCGGTAAATGTCGTGCTAACATCCTCTAGGTCTACTTTGGTCACTAGTTGATCTCCCATGGTTGATCAAGTTAAGAAAAAAGACAGAAGAAAGCTTGCTTGCTGAACCATAAAAGGATAACTCTGTAATCCACTAGAAAAGAGAGAAAATTCTCAACTTTTATTATTAATAATAAATTGAATAGGTTATGCCTTACAAATGCTTAAATAGGAAAATAAAATATCCTAACAAAAAAAAAGATCTTCATTGAAAATAAATAACTCCTAACAAAAAAATAAATAAGATCCTAAAAGATCCTAATTAAAAATAAATAGAATCATAATAAGATACTTAAATGATATATTGTGGGCCCGATGTGGATTCTGATGGGCTAAATCCGGAAATCCAACCAGGCTCATTCGTGTCGAAGCGCGTATCCAACCGCGCTACATCACAATGTTACTCCTCAACAAAATTCGTGAGAACCTTTTGGACTAGATGCTCTCCATATATAGCTCTTTCAAACTTGTTGTTCCCATTTATCCTTTCAGTTAAAATTATGAAAATACCCAATAGTAAAACATTGTTGTTCCCATTTATCCTTTTGGACTAGATGCTCTCCATATATAGCTCTTTCAAACTTGTTGTTCCCGGTTTTTATTTTTATTTTTTTTAAAAAATTTATATGGTTGAAAAAAAAAGAAAAACCCTCTCTGTTTTCTCTCACGCACCACGCTCCCTCTCTGTTTTCTCTCACGCACCACGCTCCCTCTCGGCCTCTCTCTGCTCTCCTGCTCTTTCTCAGTCACCGTCGACTCACTCACTCACGGCCGCACGGCGTCTCGGTCTCTGGCTCTGCTCGTGCGCCGACTCGCCCTCTCTTCTCCTGGCTCTCCATCGAACTGAACTGATCGAAGCTCTCTGAAGGTAATGCTTTCTGCCTTTCTCACTTCCCTGAATTTTCTTTGTATTGGGTATTTGGGTTTTCTGAATTCTGATTCTGGAAAAGGGTTTGAGACTTTGGGTTCTTGTTCTAGGGTTTGAGGAAATTGAAATTGATATGTGGAAAAGGGTTTTCTGAATTCTTGTTCTAGGTTTGAGGAAATTGAAATTGACAGTTCAGCAAGTTGCGTTTCCTCTATTGAAGTAACTTGACTAGTTAAGTTGACTCAGAGGCTATGTTGGACATCTAATGATAGCTGTAATGAAATAAAATAAGATGAGATGGAATGTAACATAATAAGGCTATGTTGGCCTGTTATTGCTGTTTATGCTGTTGCTGTCTTGCTGTTGGAAAGAAAATTAGGCTGATGCTCTCTTGCTGTTTTGTTGCTGTTGCTGTCTTTACTGTCTTGCTGCTGTTGCTGTCTTTACTGGCTTTGCTGTTTTCATTTTTTTATTTCTTTTGTTATATATCGTTGTAAGTCTAGTCCTTCTTGGACTATAATGTAAACTCTTCTATTTCCATGAGAAACTTTCTCTCATAGTTTTATCTATAATATTTCTCTTTTTCAAAAAAATAAATATTTTCAATATATTTTAGTCTATAATTGCTTTTATGTTTAACCTCACTGATATTTGTGGTCTGGATCCGCCCCTGTTGGTATGTTTCTTTCTCACAAGTTTACCTTGAGTTTCAAATGTAATCACATACACAAAAGCTTATCAAGCCAATTCATTTCAGCTTAGATTTAGTGTTAGTCAAAATATGTTGGTTGGGCTGGATTGGCCCACACTGAAATCACCACAGTGCTTTCATATTTGTATGACTCAGTGGCTAAAAAGCTGTCTAATTAAGTAAAGCTGTCTTGCAGTTTCATAGAGATAGATGGAGATGGGTTCCTCCCCTTCACCGGACATATACATCCCAGAGCAGTGGTCAGAGGCTGCAGGGTCCATTGCAGACAGTTCAACGCCTCCTATTACTCTCATATGTGGGGCCAAGAACTGTGGGAAGACAATCTTCTCCCGCTATCTCCTAAACGTCCTCTTGCACAGATATAGCAGAGTCGCTTATCTGGATACTGATGTAGGCCAACCTGAGTTCACTGCTCCTGCTTTTCTATCACTTACCATTGTCCACCAAGAAACTCCTGGTAGGTTAAAGAATCCCTGTGTTAATTTTTACATCAAACAAGAAGATTTATAAATTATAATCTTTTAAAAGTTATTTATACTGGATATTGAGTCGGGCAATCACAATTCTTTTTTTACTATTTTAGATATAACCATTCCGTGCCTGAAAACACCAGAGAGGTATGAAGTTTTATCCCATCTCAATCATTTGGGGACTGAATCTGTCTTTTTGGGACTTTGTATTGTTGCTTTGAATTTAAAATATATAACGAAGCTCCTACCAATCATCAATTCATTGTTCAGATGTAGTGGACCATGTAAAGTTTAGCAACTTTTGTATTCTTCATCTGTTAGATTAAGATTATTATGTATTACTACTAGGGAGATTTATTATATGTTTTCCAGATTAAGTAGAACTCTAATAAGTGCAGACTGCAGAGGTCCTAGGCACTCTTCTTTCTTTCTTTCTTTCTTTCTTTCTTCTTATGGTTGGCTCCATTTTATTTTTAATACATTGTACTGTGGATTATATTAATGATCTGTTTGTCGGATCTATAATTCTAAGTATTGAATTATATGTGTCATCCAATCCATGTGTATTTGAATGATCAATTGAACATGTGGGCTTGCTTGACTCACTATCTGTTATTTTAATGTAATCTGTTACAGATGCCTTTTCTTTGGTGATGTTTCTTCAAAGAGAGATCCAACATCATACTTAAAATTATGTATTTGCCATATATGATTATTATCGAAAGGAGTATTGCTCCCTTGATAAGGAAGAAAATTCTCCTATGATTGTCTTGCCTCTTATTGTGAATACTCCTGGATGGGTGAAAGGTAGTATAATTTCTTTTTCAGTTATTAATCTGATTCTTTTTAACCCTTCAATTGTATTTCTTACTGCACATAAACTAATGCTGTCTTAGAACAATAATAACAATATATCATCTATCATGGTACTAATTCAGTGGATTCTTTTCTGTTGCATTTCAGGTGTTGGTTATTCTGTATTAGTGGACATGTTGAAATATATTTGTCCAACACATGTGGTGAAGATAAGCATCTCCAGTGAAAATAAGAATTTACCTGCTGGACAGTTCTGGTTAGATGGGGAACATAATGGAACAATCAACTTAATTGAGATAAATTCAGCTCGTCAGGACTCACTAAATAGATCGTAAGCAATCTGATCAGAAAGTTATCAACTGCAGCTGTTAGTTTGGTCCCTTTATTATTTACTTTTTCTGCATCAAGTATGATAGAATATCCCTATTTGTTTCCCCAGGGTGCTTGTTCAGAAGGATGCACGTCTCCTGCGTGATTTACGAATAATGGCATATTTCAGACAGTGCTTTCCCAGTGATTCAGATATTTCTACAATCAAGGAACTTGCACATTCGTTGGCCTCCCACTGTCCTTATGAAGTTCCCATTGCAAGCATAAAGATTCAACATCTTCATCGTGAGGTTGTTTCAAATTTTGCTTATTATCTTTTCTGAGTCTATAGTGATGCCTTAGTATAACTGTAAGTTTGCTGCCTTGTGACCTGATGGCCACAGGTAGTAGTTGCAGAAACTTCCTCTTTACTATGAAGATAAAGTAATGTGCAGAAACATATTATGTTTCCTTGTTAGGAATTTCAACAATACTTCTTACATCTATTTTTTCTTTTAAAGGTGAGCTGAACATTCTCTTATGGTTTGTCTGTATTTTTGTAGGTCCCAAGCTCTGAGATGTTCTACAGTTTGAATGCTAGCATTGTTGGTTTAGCAGTTGATTCTGAAGGACCTAAAAATTTACCTTGGTGTCTTGGTCTTGGTAGGTAATTTGATTGCCTTTCAAATTCTAAAATATCTCATTATGTCTGGCTGGGAAATAAATGTTAGTTTACTGATATACTATTGCAAAGTTGAAATTTTAGATTTAAAAATGAAATTAGATTGCCGTCGTAGTATTGCAAACTAGCTGAAAGCCCCCTATTATGTAGTTTTAATCTCTGGAAGGCTTCAAACTTCGGGTAGCTGTGAGGTGCACAAAAGTACGGTGAAAGGAATCTATGTTCATTGTTTGGCTTCATTAGATCTTGTATATCTGTTGGTTGTAAAGTTGATCAGCATCGATTAATCTTGCAATAACATCTCAAGCAAACTATATCTTAAGGGATCTCAACCCTTTTTTAAGCTATCTTGTCCTCTGTAGTCTGTAGTAGTTTCTGTTATTGATGAGCACACAATTAATACAACAGTTAGTCTTTTACTTGTTATGCATTTGGATAATTTTATGCATCTTTACTGTTAAAAACATCTTGATTTGTTATGATTCAGGGATTGTGAGGGGTATTGACACAATCAAAGGTGTGCTCTATGTGATTACACCTGTGCCACATAGTTCTCTGGATAAAGTCAACCTCTTGCTACAAGGTTATATCCAAATTCCCATTTGTTTATTGCAGGTAAGAGATAGTTTTATATCCTTTTCCTTCTTAACACAGTCTTATAGAACAAAATAATTTCTCAAATTTTATTGTTTTTATTTTGAAATAGCGAACATTTTCATGAGAAAGAATGTCTTCTTTTCAGGTCCAGGGATGCATCTCGCCTTACATGTCAGCAGATGTATTGACTACAAGTTAGTAATTTTCTCGAGGTAGCAAAGAGGACCATTGTAGTAACTTGGTAATAACCAATTATTATACATTCTTCCTTTCTCATGGAAGCACATAGAGAGTATAACTTACGTATGCCTGAGTTATGAAAATCCAACCAATTTTGTAGGAAAAAAGAGGATGTAAAATTGTCTCTCTAATTAAATTCGTTTGACTTATGTGTTATGTGATTTCTTTCAACTGAAAATTGTCTTACATAGGCTTACAAGCTATTGATCCAATTCTTTACTTGAAGTAATTTTCCTTGCAATTGTTAATGTGGATCACTACATCCATGGCTTTGTTGCATCATGAATGCGAGATAGGATGTTTTATCGGTTGAAGAATGCTTAATATGTTTTTTCTTTGTAATAAAACGAAAGAAAAACAAAATGAAAAGCAAAACAACACTACACTAAGGTCTCTGGAATAGAAGTCCCATGGCATCCGCAAATTCTGAAGGTGTCAGTTTTTTTTAGTGTCAAAGCTACAACTAGTTGCTTGGTACTTTATTGATATCTTATCTCACACTCTTTTTTGATATTAAAATGCCACATAGGATATAAGGTGCCCATCAGGGACCGAAGCACATTTTGCTCCGATTGTGATATTTTATTTTACTTTTGGTTGGGTTTTGCAATATCTCACTTTTTGTGGTATCATAAGGTTGGAAGGAGAAAAAAGTATTTTTTTACTGTAAGATTTGCTATGGTCCGGTGTCTTTGCTGGGATACAAATTTAAAAGTAAGATCTCACACCCTCCCCATTAACTTGCTCCAATGCAAGTAAATTTAAGATATGAGATATTAAGATAAGATCCAACCCTAAAATTGTGCATTGGAAATGCTCTAAGATTTTTACCACTCTTCTTCATTGTGTGGTTTCTTACTACAATCCATCTGCTCATACAATCCATCTTCCATAACATCATCCTCTTTTGTACTACTTGCACCAATTTGTGACAAAAGTTCACGCTTGCTTACGGTTAACTTCAGGGAGGCACGACCATTATGGTAAAATTCGAGCCTCATCTTCCGCCCAAATGGTTGGAATTAATTTGAGACTAGATGTTGACCCGTGCGTTGAGGGAACATATGTTAAATAACTATGAGCATTATTTATTGAAAAAATTGGTATCATCTCATAACATAGGCTAAAACTACTGTGATAAGTCAGAGACTCAAAGTTATACTTGGAGACTCTTAACATTCTTCATCACTTTCAGCATGTACTTTGAAAAAACACATTTTTCAGTCTTTCTTTTACTTCGTCCACTAACCTACAACAAAATGATTAGTGAAGAAAAAAGTAACACAAATAGAAAATTCGACTAACTACTAAAGTCTTAGAATCCAAATTTCTCGAGGATTATCCTTAGATACATATTATATATCATTCAGTGTAAGTGAAACTTATCCACATATTTTGTCAATGATAAAACTCCCCTATTTTCAAATGAGGATATAGACGTTCAAAGTGAATGGTTCACTACTAAGTTTTTTAGTGAAATCAACATTTTTGGCTAGATTGGTGTTGAAAGTTGGAGTTCCTATTATGCTAATATGAAACATTGACCAAGTTGCTTGAAACAGCCCGTTTTATAATTATATTAGTCATTATTTTATTATAAAAAATTGGAAAAGAAAAATAAAATACAACTAAACTATCTTTAAAAATAGCCCACGCTGCACCCCCACCCCATTACTTTCCCCACTCTCGATCAATTCTTTTCTTTTCTCTCGGCGTAGACATAAACCCAGCGACTTGGCCTTCTCTTCTTTTGTTCATTTTCTTGTTCCTCTTCACAACTAAATGCTACACCAAATTCCACCGTAATATATATACATTCATCAAGAAAATTCTTGGCATTCAAGTGGAGGCTTTTGGGACAATTTTGGGAGTTAGGGTTTGTGTTTTAAGGAAGGAGAATAGTACCCATTGATTCAGAATTGCTTAATTGGATTATTGAGGTATTCCTACAACTCATAAATTTAGACCTGAGTAGAAATATTTTTTAGGGCTTTGAGTACAAAATTGGGGTTTTCGTAGTTGCTCACGGGTAATACAACATAAGATAATTATTGCTGAAGGCTTGGAATATGTTCTTGGTGTTCAGATTTGCCGGGCGGAGGTTCGTTTGCGTGTCGCGGAACGATTGAGGACGGTCCAATTGATTCGTCATAGCTGTGAGTGATTTTCCAATCACTGTGGCTAATTTTTAATAATTATACAACTGATGATTTGACTATTTTAGCATATTGCATATTTATTTAAATTGGGGAAACATGCTTTACGGTTCGTGAATTATCTGAAAGCTGGTTTATGAAGTTGATTTGAGTCTGATTATGAACTGACATGAAAAATAATTTATATTGCTTTGATTTTGGAAATTATGTGAAACTGAGATTGTGAACTTGAAAAGTTGATTTTGAGACTTTTGACGAGACTTGAACTGGTTTGAGAAAACGACTTTGGGGATCTTGATAGAACCCCATAGCCGTTAGCGGAGGTAACGACCTGGTGCACCTAGCTAGTTGATTCCGGGAGGAGAGGGCTATCCGTTAGATGAAGCCGCCAGTGCACGAAGAGGACTATCAACGAGATGTAGCTTCCCCCGATGATATGATACGATGTGACATGTGATATGAGAGAGGAAATGGCTATCCGTTAGATGGAGCCGCCCCGATCGGAGAGGCCATCCCTTAGGAGGAGAGGGCTATCAACGAGATGGAGCCGCCTCACGGTTCTACATGTGTGACCCAATTGAATTATATTTCTGATTTTGAAATGCTTTCATATGATTGACATGATTTTTATTCGGTTTCATTGAAACAGTTATTTATAAACTTGGCAGTTTGATCATCTCTTATTTGAAATAGTTCTTATTAATTTTATTAATATTATATATATTATACACTCTGAACTGATAGTGAAAAACTCGTGCTTCATATGTTTCCCCTTTCCTGTTCGTGGTGGTTGTTAAATCCTCACTAAGTCTTTGTGACTTACCCCTTTATTATTTTGTCCACAGATTCTTCAGCAGCTGAGTAACAAGTTGTTCTTGGATTCAGGTTGTCAGTTGTCTTGCTGGTAGGCCTCCATTGGCTGGTGGCCTCATTACTATTTTATTTCTTTTTATTCTAGTTATCTGCAGCTATAGGGAGTCGTAGGTGAATTTAGTTTGGGGTTGACGTTACCGTTTTATTTTTGTAAGTAGACGCTGAGCGTTGAATTCCGATTTTGTACCTTTTCTTGAAATTTTGGATTTGGAGAACATTATTTAGCAGGTTATGTTATTTTGAGATTATTGAAAATACAGAGGATACTCTTTCGTTTTTGTTTTAAATTTATGCGGACGTATTTATCATGGAAAATTGGTTATAAATGGTTTATGTGGAAGAGGCTTGCCGAACTTGGGGTGATAGTCCGTGTGCCGGTCACGACTTAGGATTTCGGGTCGTGACATTGCTGGTTGGTTTGTGTAATGAGATTTGGATCCCCTCATGTGTTAATTGACTTAATTCTCACAAGACCATGTCATGTGAAGATATGAGTCTTTAATTCTAATTTAATGAAATCTGAGCCATTAATGAATATATGGAAAATAATACTACCATCAAATTTCATTAAAAAGTAATTAAATGTCCAAATTTTTCCTCTGATGATCATGTGAGATTAACCCATGACGGATCTAAATCTTGTGTAATTGAACAAGACTTATCATTAATGAATTTGAAAAAATGTAATTGTAGCTACAATTCTTATATGAAGATGTGCAGATCATAAAATATTATTAACCAAGATAACTATGATCCCTTCTGGATCAGGTTATCCTTTTAAATTCCAAAGAAGGCAATATCCATTATCGTTATGTTTTATAATGTATTTACTCATGTCCAATAGTATGTGACACTTTCAAGTGTTACAAGCAAACAAGGGTTGAAGATTATTGTCAATGAAGGAAAGACATGTCCAACAACAACGAATGTAGTATATAAACATGTTTCTACTATGATTTGATTTGATTAAAATTTGAATGTTTTTATGACGTACATGTGTTCAATTCATTTTTGTATTACCAATTTGTGTCATATTCGTATTACATATGTGCATGACACAGGTTCAATACTAGTTTACATAGTAGTTATGAAAACAAATGAGAGTTCCTACTGCTCGGCTAGAAAAGGCAAATCATAGCTTCAAATGAGGAGCCTCCAATTCTTGAGCAGGAACCGCGGTAGGTGGCTGACCAGCAGCAGCAGGGTCAGGCTGCCGCCTCTGAAGCATATACAACCTAATCGCTTCCTTATGTTATCACAATAATTGTACTCTACAGGAGCTAGGGGTGCCCATGAGTTGGATTGAGTGAATTTTAAGTCTAAACAGGATCCAAACCAATCAAAGGTATTTGAGTTGGGTTCAATTGGGTTTCATGAATTTTTGCCTTCGGATCCAACTCAAACCAACCCGATGATGTTCGGGTTGGATCGACTGAGTTGATTAGAGTGCTATATTAAAATAATATTATGCTTGAAATATAAAAAAATTATCTCGAAAAAATTATTTCAAAATCACAAAATAAATAAATCTGTTATAGTACCAAATAACATGAAAATAATACAAAAAATTGGATTACAAAGCATGGAGTAGTACACATAAATGACAGTAAAATATCATTAAAACATCAAATCCATTTCCAAATGGTATGAAACAATCCAAATTAATCAATACCAATAAATTGAAAAACAATATTACAATATAAAATGTTATGCATGACATTTAGAACTTAGTTGTCTGCAACATGCCAAATAACTACAAACAACTTTCACGAGATAGTACACTACCACAAAAAGAAAAGTGAAAGTTGAAACTGTGAAAAAAAATTGAGTTCTAGACTTCCAATAAGTTTTGGTCATGTATAGGGTGGGTAAAATAAAGAAAGTATTAAATAATATATTATATTTGGATTTTGGGTTGGATTGGATGAATTATTCTCAAATCCCAACAGGGTTGGATTGTAATAAATTCATCTGATTAAATCGTTTGCCCAACCAAACCCATATTTTTGCTATTGGATTGGATTGGGTCGAGTAGATTCATTGAATCTAAGCGGCTCATGTGCACCCCGAGCATCTGCTTGAACCTCCAACAGTAATGTTTTTTTTTATGACGCACTCTTGAAAAGATGTTTTACTATCCAACTTCTATTTTATACTTATTCATATATTTTTGTCATCATATTTTGTGAACTCATGATATTTTAATTGTTTGATAAAATACAATTGTTATTTCAAACATGATATTGTTATGTTTGTTAAAGTATTGACTATATATGTATTAGTCATAATAAAAGAAATATTATAATGATGGCATTCAAATGTGAAGATAAAAAGAAATATAAAAAAAAAAGAAAAAAAATCTTCAATTATTGTTTAAAGTAGAAATACTAACATGATTATATTCTATAAGCTCTGAAATATACTTTCCTACTTGTCCAAGCTTTTATATTTGTCTACAATTTTTATCAAAGTGCATGATTATTTCCATTCAGTCGTTTGGCTCTGTTGTACCAACGACTAGTCTTGTACCCACAACTATTCCTCCAACGACTACTCCCTATATTGCGGCTAGCTAGCCTCTTCGACTACCGAAGTAGCCATTGCGAATTTTAGGATGCGAACATGTACTAATTTGAACATAATGACTAGCTAGTATTTTACAAAAATGCAACATAATGACTAGCTAGTATTGTTTTCAATTATCATTCCTGTGTACCCCTCCAATTAACTATCTTTTCAAAAGTGTCGGTAGAGTGTCACATATCAATCCCCATAATTGTAGTAGTAGTACTAGTAGTAGTCCAATTCAAGGGTGCTAAGAAAGAAAGAAACTCCTTATAATCCTTTGGGTTTGAGGCACAATCCTCAGGGTGTTATGTGAAAAAACCTGTTGAAGGTTCTATTGGCTTTCCATTGGAAAAGGATGAGATATATCTGTTTTTGTAATTTGGAAAAAAAAATGGAAGAAAGAAGAGCCCATGATAGACCCTTATTCTAGGTAATTGTCTGCCTAAGAGCCTCCATCAAGGTGATTCAACTGGTAGGTAGAAGCTTTGTGTAGTTGACCTTTCCTCTTTGAGTGTAATTTGGAGTTTGTACATAATTGTTTGATGTGACATGTATGACAATGTTGTACTTTCACTTTGTTCAAATAGCCTCTTGTAGCTCACATGATATACTTTAGGTCTTCAAACTATTTCTTCTTAGGCTTCGAACTTAAGCTTATTCAGCATACCATACTTGCTTCTTCAAAGGTATGGACATTGACATTTTCATTGACTAGTCAAAAATCATTGGACGATGCTTCCTTCAGGCCAAGTTTATGCTTTGCGCACATTAGGAAGGATGGACAATGAGTTCCCTGAAAGGTTGAGACATAAGATCCTTAGAAATTTTTTTGTATCTTATAGGAATACAATTAAGAATGTTGTAATCACTCAAAACATGAGATTAAGGAATTAGGAATCTAATGCTTGAACTTTACAATCTCCTTTTTTTTTATAAGACAACTTCGTAAAAAAAATGGTAATAAGACAAAATTTCTTTACAAAATTTTATAGTGAGAACTCCCCTAACTTTTATAAAACGATATAGTGATAAAATAAATAAATTGTTCTCCCCCTCACATGATTACTTATAAAGCCTAGTTTTTGTTCCTTTTTCAATTGTGAGAAAAACTTTCACATGATTACTTATAAAGACTAGGTTTTATTCTTTTTTGAACTCTCCCCCTTTGTCATTAGCAAAAAAAACATAGGTGTAAGCGCTTGAACTAAAGGTAGGGTAAGAGAAAAAGGTTAGAAACATATTTATAAAGAAAACAATAAGATCAGCAACAATAATAAAGTATGACAGATTATCCAAAATTAAATAGAGCAAACAGAGAAGTGTTAGAGCATGTAGAAAATAAGAAAAAACAAGAGAGTAAACTAAAGGTCTCTTTGCTCCAGGAGGTTTAAGCATTTGCTCAATTGCAGCTAGATGTTGATCCACATAGTCCCGCGTTGCAAAGACTGGCAAGGATGATTCTGCAAGTGTTGGGCTAGTGCTAGGTGCTTGTTGCTTCAGATTAGCTTCCTTAGGTTGAACTTGAGGTTCAGAAGCTACTTCCAAATCCATGAATGACACCAGGATAGGAAAATGATTGGACCGATGAGAAGATTAGTATATTGGAAAAGATTGGACCGAAAAGCTTTTGAGAAACCCTAAAAGTAAACAAGATTAGTGTATTGGAACCGAAAGAGATAAGGAGGCAGTTTGGATGAGCTTCTTTATAAGCTCTTATAGAAAAAGAGCTTTTTGTAGAAGCTCTAAATGAAAAAGCTCCTCTTAAATAAGCTATTTAGCGTTTGGATGCACACATACATAAGTGCTTATTCAAGTAGAAAGTGGCGTTTGGATACATTTGTATAAGCACTTTTATTTTATAAAATTACGAAAAAGGGCATGATTTTAATATTAATAGATTCAAATATTTAAATACTAAAAAATTTATCATTAAACTATTTATTAGTAAAATTATTTAAGTTATTTTATAAATAAATATTATATTTGTAGCTTTTAATGAAATATTTTTGGCAAAAAATATTTGAACAATGTTTTTTTAAAATAACATTGAAATGTTTTATTTATTTGTGTTAGAAATTTTCAAAAAATTAAATGTGTGTGTACACAAAGCATCTCTACTAAAAAAAAAAAATGCCATAATATCATAATGTTAACAATGCTCTAACAATAACGTCAAACCATATCAAGTATCAAATAGTTAATACAAATCATAATTCGTAGTCTTGAATATAATCATACCACCTTACAAATAAAAAGACATATCTACTAAAGTATCATAGATAACTAGGAAAAAAGCTAAACTCGTGTTGGAAACATATTTTTGATCTGAATCTCTACGTGGACTTTTGACAACATTACTCGTGAAGTAATTCACAACTTCACATACAAGTGCGTACACAACCTTTTTCTTCTCCTCTAACTCTGATGAAGACATCCTGTGAGATTTCATTGTTAAAATTATATCAAACCAATAAAAGTGGAAAGCAAAACTAAAATATCATGTCATAAAATATCCAAACAAGCTCATAGAAGATCACATATCCAAAATTCAGAAAGTCATAACACTAACATATGTCATAAAATATCCAAACAAGACCATATAAGATCACATATCCAAATAAGCCTATTTGTGTTTAGACTTAATCCATCCAAGCTGCAGTGTAGGCTCCTCTAAGGAAAGAAAGATAAGCCTATTCTCCCTTTTGTCCATAAGACTAATGCCCGTGTAAAATAAATCACTCCCACGAGTGAGCCCTGGTAGATTCTTTAGCCTCTCTACACATGCATTGATGTTAGCAGGATCATTTTTAGATCCAGGATCACTTGACTCAAAGCTATTAATAACACGTTCCAATTGACTAGAGAGGTTAGCCGCAGCCCCAACTTTCTTTTCACCCTCTCTACCTCTCTTCCTTTGTCCATTTCCCCTTGAAGATGATGGTTGCGCTGTCATTTCTACCTCAATCCCATGCTCTTCTGTTTCGGCCTCATCAATATCAGCATCAAATGACTCTTCCACTCCAATGCTTTGACCGTGAGAGTCTCTTGAATCTTCAGATGGAGCATATGCTGCAAGACCAGTAGCAACTACACCCTTGAATAAAATTTCCTTCTCAGGAAAAAATTTCAGACCTTCATCTCTAAACTTTCCAACCTCAGGACTCTCCTGTGAAAAAGAAAAACAAGGATTAACACTTGCAAAACTCAGGAAATTGTAGAGCAGATCATGCAAATACAATAGCTGAAATAAACAGTCATCACACATACCTTGATTTTGGCCTCCCACCATTCATCACTAGCAGCTACTGTTCTCTTAGTTGCATCCCAACCAAGACCTGATTCTATTGCATTAAGCTTTGTCCATAATGCCCAATCTACTTTCAAATGATCCCACTTATTTTTAAATTTTTTATAATCATATGCTAACTTTGTGGCATTGTTGAACTTGGCTTGTATATTTGCCCATCCAGTTCTTGTAAAGTGAGTGTGAGGTCTATTCCCAGCACGTACCTCTTCAACGCACACTTTCAAAAAAATTCCAAGATTCTTATCACTCCAATCTGCTCTCTTTCGTTTCACATGAACTTGAGACATTTCAACAAGCTTTAAGAAACAGTATATAAGTGAATGGTAAGCACATCATTCAATTCAATTAATATTGCAAGTTAACTAACTATCTTTCTTAAACAACAACCGTTTCAACTTGTCCATGAAATGAAATGCTACCAGAGAACACAGTACATAGATGATGATGCCATTGATAATTGAGAAAAAAGAAAAAAGAAAAAAAAAAAGTAGAAAACGGAATCAAACCTAGAAGCAAAAGAAGCTAAAAATCAAACCTACCATTGATAAGTGGGTGTAACATACCAAAGTGAGTGTGAACAAGCAATGCTTTCACATACCTTCTTGTAGAAACTTGGTATTGTAGAAGCTTCAGCACTTTTCTTCTGCTTTTCCTTAAAAATGTCAAGCAAAATTCTCTTTGTTTCAAGCTCTGCAAATTAAAGTAGAAAATCAAAATGGGGTGTTGTCAAGTTCTGCAAATTACAGTTCCACCATGCAATGAAGCATTCAACTTTGAAAGAATCACCCAATTCAATTTTCTTTAGCTTTAATCCTTTGCTTCAATTTTGTTTTGTTGGTCTTTATAGTGTTAAAATTCTTCAAATTGTCACACTTTGATTAGTGTTTACCATATCATTGTTCCTCAAAGTTAAACAGTCATCACACGTAGTCTTATCACTTGTTAACCACTAAGCTTAAAATGATCAGAAGATGACATTAACAAAGTCTCAAAGCATATATATAGCACCATGATCACTAGCCATAAGTTAATCATAACAAATCTACTACAGGGAAACAGAACAAAGAAATAAGAAATAAAATCTAACATAACTACATAAGACACATACAGATCCATGTAATTATAAATATTTTGATTTGATTAGGCTCCATGCCAAAAAAAAAAACGCACCAGAAGTGCTTTTTCATTTCATTTGATTAATAATCATCATGGTAGACCCTTCCAAAAATTATGAGGGGGGGGGGTCACCTTTTACAGCTCAAATTTGTGTGTTATTCGGATCCACAAACTAGCCACATTAAACTAGACCCCATTACCTTTAGTTCTAACAATCTCATTTATTGAAGATGATGTCAAGCTAAACACACTCTGATGAATGAATCAAACAGATTTCAGTGTGGTGATTTCAATTTCAATCACAATGTTGAACTGGAAATTTGGGGAACAAATTCACACAAAATGAAAATCACAAAAATCAGAACGCAACCAGATGAATTAGAAATTGGCAAAGAACAGAACCACCAACAGAAAGTGAATCTCTCAAAATTGATAACATAAGCAGGATCAATTATCAAACCCTAATCAGATTATAACATATAAATCCCTTATCCATCAAACCCTAATCGGATTGTAACCTATAAGAACTACAAAAATTAAACCACAAATTTGGGATAAATCAGAATTCAAGATAATGAAAACAGAGTCGCAATTTGATGAATTCGAAACAGACGAAGACGCACCTTGGTAGGAGAAATAGAGAGAAAAGGAACTGCACGATTATGTTTTGATGAACTGATTCAATTCGAATGAGAATGTCGATGAGTTGAATCCAAAGAATGTCGATCGTGACGACGGCGGAGGCCGTGACGGCGGCGGCGACGAGATTCAGTGGGGAACCATTTGTGTGCTAGGGTTTAGTGTTTCAGATGGAGAGAATTGAAATGTAGGACAAGGCTTGTCATTCTGATATTTTGCTAAGGGTAATTTTGTCAATAAAGTTTTAGGTAACAGCTTCCCGAAAAAGCAGAAAAAATAAGCTCCAGGACCCAGCTTTTCAAAAAGATCTTTAAGAAGCTTTTTAATAAGTTAAAATAAATTATCCAAACACCACTTTTTAATAAGCTCTAGCTTTTTTCTAGTGAAAAAGCTGTAATAAGAGCTTATTTATGGTATCCAAACGGCCTCAATGAGTAGATCAGATCCAGACATTATATAGAAGGGCACAGTTCCGATGTGAGCAGTTGCAGCTTGTATGGACCAAACAGTTTTCTAGCGAAGAGGTTGTAACTTTCATGAGATAAATTCTTCAAGAGTATCTCGTGTGGACTTTTGACTCAATGCTTCTTCTTCCTTAGAGAGGTGCTGATAACGCCCCGTAGTCTCTTCCTCTTGGCCTTGAAGGCAGAAAATGTTATAGCAGTAGGAGAATTTGGAGAGTCATGATCAGGGGAAGCTACTGGGGATGAGGAATAGGCAACCATAAGTGATGGTTGTCGATCAGGGAGGTGATGTGTAGGATTGAGGTGGTGATGGTGGAAAAGTGATGATGGGTTCAACAGGGGAAATGTGTTAGATTTTCAGGATGGAAGCTTGCAACAACATTATCAGTCATAGGATGAGCTTGCCTCGTAAAAGAATACTACACTGACTCTATATTTTGGGGAGTTGTTTATCACACAATGCAAAGTGGACTCATACAAACCAATGGAGTATATATGCAATTCTCTTGCCCTATTAGTTAGATCATCCACCAAATCTCAAGTGGTATCACTGTTATATGAAGAGATTAATTAAGATACCTGTTTACACAGATTTTTGGTAAACAAATATCATCTTAGTTCGACTAAAGGAAGTTTAGATTTCAGGGTCCTTTTGAGAAAACGCTTTGCCAAAGTGTTGTGTGTGAATGAATGTGTTTTCGACAACAACGAGCAACTCAGGTGAAACTAGATTTTATTGAACACGAGTCAATTACAAAACAGTCAAATAAACTAAAATAACATGAAAACTACATGAACTGCAGATTTCGACAAACGAACTACACAAAAGAACTGGAAATCAACAAGCTGAAATGCAGGGAAACTAAAGTGTCGGTTCTGCAACATACTCCTCCATCATCACGTTTTGCTCCTTGAGTCTCATTGATGCGGACATTAGAGCTTTCTGGTGAATTTTTCAGAGTTTGAGTTGAGAACCCCTTTTTTGAATCAGATTTTCCTATTTATAGAGCTCCATGTCTCGCGTGTCCCTGGCGGTTTTCTTCCTTGTTGGTCGGGTTAGTGGGTCTGATTCCCCACGATCTGATGCTTGTTCCGGAGGTTTCATGCGTAGTGGTGAGGGTAGTGTTTCTCAACTGCCTCAACCGTTTCTTGGCCACGTTTTCGACCATCGTGGGGAGAATTTGACTTGGTCAATGTGGCACGTGTTACATGTGCCTGTGTTTAGTAGTAATTGTTGTTGTCGAATTTGGCTGCCCCATTAACTTAGTGCATTTTCCTTTTCATTCCTTTTAGTCAGAATTCGACTACTCTGAGTATTTTGGGCTGAATGCGTTTTTCTTTCTTGGGCCAAAATATTGGGCCAACAGATGCCCCCCAAAAATGTTGATTCTCGACTACCAGTCCTTGGAGAGATCAAGCATTTTTTGCCCGTGCATTTCGACGGAACTTGACGGCTGTTTGCGACTTTTCCCTTTCTGATTTCAAGTCCCATCAGAGATCCCATCGTTTGACTTTTGCTCCAATCAGAAGCCTTGACGTCTGACTTCGTCTGTCGTGTGCCGTCTCTACTTTAGAGTAATCATGGCCCTTTTCTAGCCTTTTCATTAGGGTTTGCGGTTATATAATAAAATAACCGTTGGATTTCAAAAATTTTTATGCATCATCCTGTAATGCGGCTTCACGTCTGACTATTCACTTTCCTATAAATACACCATTGTTGGCCCTCTGCGAGCTTTACCGTTCTTTCAAACACTCAAGTTTTCACCTTTAAGCTTTCAAACACTCAACCTTTTGCCTGATTTTGCTTGTGATCACCTTCAATCGTTTGGTTTCTGTTTTCCCGGTGTATCCTCTGAACATTTCTATGGCTTCTGGCTCTGGTTCTGACAATGTCCTCCCTTTGGCTGCTGCATGTGAGATGAATGAAGCCAAACGCACTCCCATTCCAGATCCGCCGTATGACGTGGAGAAACGGGCTATCTGGAAATCCCAGGTATTTATTCCTATTTCTGTGAATGGCAATTTACGTGCCATTTTGGGCCCTTTGAAGAAGGCGAAGAAGGGCAGGCCTAACAGTCTCCCTGAGGGCTACGAGCATTTTCACCCCAGCATTCGTGGGGATGAACTCATTCTTGCATTTCAACCTTCTTACCGCTTCCCTTTTCTGAAAGATCCCAAAAGGGCTTTCAGGTCTGCGCCTCCTAACCCATCTGCTGGTGAAGGAGCCTATCTGAGATGGCTCAACAGGGTGGAGGCCAGTAAGTCTGGGCATTGGAAAGTGACTGGCATTTTCGACCTCATTCAGTTGTCGAGGTCGCCGATTACTTACAACCCTGCCATGCTTCTGAGTTCTCTTTTCTTTTGGGAGCGGTCCACCAATAGCTTTCATGTCCCCTTTGGGATGCTTTCTCCCACTCTTCTCGATGTTGCTGCCATCACTGGCCTTTGGGTGGTGGGTGACGATTATCATTCTTCCGCTGCTCCCACTAATCCTATCGCCATTCCGACAGATAACATTGCTTTCAGTAAGTTTATTAAAGATCACTATGTCGAGAATGGTGAAGTCTCCGATGCTGAGCATGTCGCGTTTCTACTGTATTGGCTTTCTGCTTATGTGTTCTGCACCAAATCTTTGAGGATTCCGGCTAAACTCCTTCCTTTAGCCAATCTGTTACACGAGGGTCGAATTATCGCCATGGCTAGGCTCGTGCTCGGTAATCTCTACCAAATGATCAATGAAGCAATCGCCGACATTCGAGATCCTAAGGTGGCGTCTTTGAATGCAGCTGGTCCTTTCTGGCTTCTTCAGCTTTGGATGAATGCGGTTTTCGAACCATCTCTTCCAGCCAAGAACCCTCATCCTGTGGTGTCTAACACAAGGATCGACGCTTTCAGGCTTGAAGCTCTCACCCCTCCTTATGATGCCTCTACGTTCGAGTTTGACTTTAAGAAGTATTTCACCATGTTTTTCGAGCTGAAACGTTTCTGCTCGAGCTTTGCACCGTATCACAAACCCTCTTACGGCCCTCGGTGGCTAAGGAATTCATACCCTAATCTTCCCGGTTCGGAGAACCTTTCTCAACACCAAGTCGAGCTTTGGCAAACTATATTGTCTCCCAGGGTGTTAACCATCAACTTTGCCAGTAATGATTTTACTCTTTGCGGTTACAATCCTCAGCTCGTGTCTCGACAGTTTGGGCTGAGTCAAGATTTGCCCAATACCTTGTTCGACAAATCCCTCATCCTCTATCCTGGTACCATCACCAAACGTAGTGTTTTCGACACTACCATTGGCTACTATAATGAGGAGGAGCCGCTTGGTCTTAGTCCTTTCAGTTGTACTCCATCCTTTTACGTCACCCAGGCGTTCAAGGCGTGGTGGTCTGCTTATTGGCATGATATTTCGACGCCAATTGAGGATTGCTTCCAGCGCATAACAAACGTTTTTCTTTTGCAGAGGCAGGCCCCGAAGAAAACCAAAGGTATGCATATGTCTGAGATCAACGCTTTTCAACAATTCTTCGGTGTAGTATACTTTCCGGGTCCTCGACTTCAGGAAACGGTTGCCAAAGCAGCCCAAGTTCTAAGGCGAATGTGGGAAGCTAAAGCCAAGAAAACCCGATTGAGCCTTCCTTCTGATGAGGATGGTCTTTCTTTTATTATTCGAAAAACCGGCTTTAGGTTCCCACCACTGCCTACTTGTAAGTATGCTTTGGCTTTTCCGGTGGTGCTTCCTAAGTGGGTTGATCATGTAAGTATCAAAAACTTTTACCACGGTGCACTGCCCCCTCGGAAGCGGGTGACCTGGACCAAGCGTTACCTATGGAATTATCCTCTCCATGTGCCGGTTGAAATCTTCAACCACATATCGATAAAATCGCTTATTGGTCAAGGTAATCATTTCGACCTGGCATCTTTGCGATATTTATGGCTTAATCCTCCTTTGTTTTCTTTTTGTAGCTGAGCCAATTCCTCGACCGACCCCTCAGGCTTCTCCTCGGGTGGCTTCTGCGATTGTCGAAGTGGAGGATGATGATGATGATGATGATGTTGCCTTGGCTGATAAGCTCAAGATCCCTAAGGTAATACTGAACCTTGTGAAACTCTGACCTTTACTCGACGTGTATATCTTTGTGATCATTTTCTTTTGTTTCAGAGTCGAAAACGGGGAGCCACCCCAACTACTTCTGCGAGCCAAAAGAGGGCTAAAGGTGCTGGTGAATCTTCTGTGGGAAATCCCTCCCCGGCTAAATCGGCCAGTCAACGTGAGGAAGTGCAGCAAGGTGGTGAACAAGGTGTTGATGAGCAGGCTTCTAATCCTCTGCTTCAAGGTACTACACCAATTCCTGTCGAGATGGCTCAAGCCAAGAAGACCTCCGGGAAAAGGTCTAGTCGCAAATCTGACAGCTCCTCTTCCCACCATTCTAAGAGTTCAACCAGTTCCAGTCCCCTCAGAGCATCTGGCCCTAAGGTGAATCATTAGTTCACATCTTGTTTCAATTTGCTTCCTTTTCCTCTTTCTCAATCATTTTTACTTTTATTCTTCAGAGGGTTGGCATGTCTAAAATGGCTGTACCTCGGGCCACGTGGTTTTCTTCTAAACCTCCACCAATTGCCCTATCTAATTCTTCGAGCGGTTTAGAGTCCTCTAGCTCGAGTTTAGACTCTACTGAGTCGGACCCTGTGTGGGACAAATTGACATTCTATTTTAACTCGAAACCAATCGCTTGGCAACATCCTGGTTGTGAACCCTATTATACCAAAGAATGTCGAGATAACCTTTCTAATTTTCCTCCACAGGATATGCAGAACCTGCCTTCCCCTGCTCGTGAAGAAAACATACTGCATGATGAAGTGCAGGGTGGTGAGGATCCAATCATTCAGCCTGACCAAGTGATTGGCGTAATGCCCCCACCCAAGGCTGATGTTCTGGCCTCTGCTCATTCCGAACCTTCTCCTCGACAGCTTCAAACTTCCCCTCAACAGCCTCGACTTTCTCCTCAGCGACTTCAACAAGATGCTAGAGCCGCTTTGATCTCACCTCATGCTAAGGGAGGTTCAGCTTCTTCTAAGACGGCTGCCTCTTCTCATACTTCTAGTGAAAGGCTCAGTGCTCTTTTGGTCGAGGATCCTCTTTCCATCTTCCAGAGCTTCTTTGATGGTACTTTGGATCTCGAGTCTCCGCCGCGCCAAGCTGAAATTGCTGAGACTGCTCAGTCTGGTGGAGTGCCCGATGATAGCCGGATTGAAGCGGCTCTTGTTAAGTTAAAAGGGCTGGTTTTCGATACTGGCTTCATTGGCAGTGTCCGAGTCACTCCTCAATTAGGTCAAGAAGTGAAAGAACTGCTTGCCTTCCTCTTAAGCCAACAACTTGATCAGATTCAGGTAGATGCTCTCGTCGAATTGCAAACTCTCGTGGTCGACATTGTGGCCACGCTTGACAAAGCCATTGCGGTGGAGCAATCCATTGAGACTAAAAAGGCACAAGTGATTTCCAATACCAATGGCCTATTGCCCGCGAAAGAAGAGGCTCTCAAGCTGACTGCTAGGAGGACTCTCATTGCAGCTGAGTTGTCGAGCGTTGATGCTCGACTGGATGAGCTTCACAGGGAGGTAGCCAGACTCGAGAAGCAAAAGGCTATGTTGATTGATGAAGGCCCAGCTGTGAATTCTCGACTGAATGCGCTGGCTGCTGAGTGCACGAGCGTGATGCTATCGACATCTCAACTTTCTAAGGAGGTAACAGCAGAACAGCGTATGAAGCAAAGCTTGGATTCTAGGATTGCTGCTGCTGGGGTTCAGCTTGAAGCCTTCAAGTCGAGAATTTAGGCTTTATAATTGTTGCTTTATTGTAATGGCCATGGATCTATTATGGCCTTTGTTGCCGACTTTGTAACAATCATTCCTGTCCTGTAACTCTGTCCGATTTTTGATTAATGAATGAATTTGTATTGGCAATGCTCGACATGCTTTATTTTTCGATTTGCATTTTATTGTCGAATCAGTTTTCGTTACATTACTTCCTGCATTGAATGGCTAAGTCTCACCATTTAACTTGGTGCTTAATCTAACCTTTCAACTTCCAAGTTTCTTGGAAAACCACGATAATTTATAACGCTTTTATTACGTTCCTGTTCAACGACTCAAGAACTTCCTTCACTTGTGGTAGTGGTTGACGTGGCTTGCCGTGTTTGGCTGATGCTTTGGTAACTGCATGCTTGCATTAATACGTCTGTTTGTTACTTCCCTACTATAATAGAAGCCGTTTTCTACTCGTCTTTCAACAGCAACTCTTTTCTTTCCATTCTTCCCTTCTTTCTGCGATCCAAGAACCTTTCATTCTTCACCATGGATAGCAGACTAATTCTTCGTCGTATCAAGGACTTGGCTTTCCAAGAGAACCTTTTCTAGAACCTGTATGACTCCTCTGCTGGCCTTGATGAGCTTTTAGGGCTCATTGATCAACTGCTTCATAGGCCAATCGTTGCACGCGTTAGAATTCCTCTTCAGGAGTTCCAGGGGCTTCTCTTGGAGGCCAACCCTCTGTTTGAAGAGTTCCGGGAACTTTCAGTAATGGTGTTCTTTCAAGAACACCAAATAAATGAGTGGAGGGAGAAATTCGATTTTCTCCAGACCTCTTTGGATCAGCAAGATCCTGAAGGTCTTGTTCGGTTAGTCGTCGAGATTCGTGCAGCCTCCCTTGAAGACTTGGTTGCTCGTCAAAAGAAGGCTCGACTTGAGGGCCAGATGGTGGCGCTGGTGGATCGATTAGCCCCCATGCAAGCTAAATATGACGGATACAGGGCCATTTTTCCTTTTTAGGATTCTAGTTTTATTTGTATTTTATTTGTATTTTGCCATACTTGTAACGTTTTTCGATCAATGAATATAATTTGGCAATTTTATCGTTCATGTTTCATTCGATTTTACATTCGTGCAACATTGGCTTATATGCTTTTAAATACTTGCCATTTATCGTAACACATTGACTCTGATTGCCCAATTCCTTAATCACGTAAGCATTATTGGGTAACGTTTTCTCGACTGTGAATGGCCCTTCCCAACTGGGGGTCCATTTCCCATAAGCTCTATCCTTTTTATCCATTGGGAGAATAACTTTCCACACATAATCCCCTGTGATAAAAGATCGATCTCTAACCTTTTTATTGTATGCTTTAGCTATGCGATCCTTTTGCCTTGTTAAGACGTCTAGTGCCAAGAGCCTTTCTTCGTCGAGGTTGACCATTTCATCTAGCATCATATTCCAGTAAACTTCGCTTGGGATTTCTTCTTGCCTTTGAATTCAACATAATTGCAAATATACCTCTGCGGGCAACACGACTTCTTGGCCATAGGCCAGTCGAAAAGGCGTCGTTCCTGTCGCTTCCCTTGGTGAATTCCGGTAAGCCCATAGGACTTGGCTTAAAGATTCATTCCAGCTTTTTGGTTTTCGACCCACATGCTTCTTGATCAAGCTTATTAGGACTTTATTGGCTGCTTCTACTTGGCCATTAGCCTGAGCGTAGTAAGGGGTCGAGGTTAAAAGCTTGATGCCCCAAGATTCTGCGAAGGCTGCCACTTTGCGTCCCACAAACACCGTGCCTTGGTCCGTTGTAATGGACTCTGGCAATCCAAATCGATATACAATGTGGTTTTGTATAAACTCGATCACCGTTTCCTGTGTTACGTTTTGTAGTGGGATGGCTTCGACCCATTTAGTGAAATAGTCGACTGCCACAATGATATACTTGTGCTGCTTTGATGAAGCTGGGTGAATTTCGCCAATTAAGTCTATTGCCCATCCCCTAAAAGGCCATGGCTTGATAATAGAGTGCAATTCACTAGCTGGCACATGCTGGATTCCTGAGTGTTTTTGGCAATCTTGACAACCTTTTGCGTACTCAATGCAATTTTTCATGATAGTTGGCCAATACAAACCTTGTCTAAATAGAATCCATTTCATTTTGGCCCCTGCTTGGTGAGCACCACACAGGCCATCGTGAGCAGCTGATACTGCTATAAATGCGTCGTCTTCGCTTAAGCATTTCAACAATGTGCCGTCGACGTTCTTTTTGAACAACTCGTTACCTAAAATGGTGTAACTTAGAGCCCTATACTTGACTTTTCTATCAGTTGACCCTACTGGGTTCTGCAGGTACTCGACAATTGGCTTTCTCCAATCGTTAGGGGTTAGATTATCAATGACCATAATGTCGAGATCTGAAGGACTCAGTTTTTCTTTGATCTTAATTAACTCTGTCAACTTTAGCCTATCTATCATATACCCAGAAGCAATCTGCGCCAATTCATTGGCTTCTTGGTTCTCCACTCTAGGAACGTGACCTATTCCAACTTCGTTGAATTTAGCCAACAAATTGCTTGCTTTTACATAATATTTGGCTAAATGCTTACTAGCGCACTTGTACTCTTTGGTGAGTTGCTTTACCACCAACTCAGAATCCCCTTTCACGACGACGTTCTTTGCCCCCAGAGCTAGCAGGATCTCGAGGCCCGATATCAACGCCTCATACTCGACTTCGTTGTTCGAGCAATTACTCTTGATCCTAAATTTGAATTTAGTGGGGATGCCCTGCGGGGACATGATAAACATCCCGATTCCAGTTCCATTCTTATGGCTGGAACCGTCGAAATATAACTTCCAAGGCTGTATGCCCACATAGGTTATGATCTCTCTAGGCATGGTGTGATCTGCCAAGAAATCAGCAACCGCCTGCCCTTTAATCGCTTTTAATGGGACGTAAGTTAATGAATATTCGGTTAGGGCCAAAGCCCATTTACCAATTCGACTATGCAAGATTGGTTTGGATAACATGTGCTTTATTATATCATAATGAGAAAAAACCATTACATCGATTGGCTTTATGTAATATTTCAACTTTACACAAGAGAAGTACAGGCATAAACACAACTTCTCGATCATAGTGTATCGAGTTTCTGCGCCATTTAACACCCTACTCAAGTAAAATATGGCCCTTTCGTTGCCATCTTCATCTTCTTGAGCCAGCATACTCCCGATGGTTTCATCTGTGGCGGAAATATACAGCTTCATTGGCCTCCCTTTGATGGGTGGCACCATTACAGGTGGATTGGACAAGTACTTCTTGAGTTCATCAAATGCCTTTTGGTGCTCTGCCTCCCAGCGGAACACATCCTCCTTTTTTAGTCGAAGAAGCGGAGAAAATGACTTGGTCTTTTCACTAAGGTTGGTAATGAATCTCCTTAGGAAGTTAATCTTTCCCAATAACGATTGTAGTTGCTTCTTGCTGGTTGG
Source organism: Lotus japonicus (assembly GCF_012489685.1). Taxonomy (NCBI): domain Eukaryota; kingdom Viridiplantae; phylum Streptophyta; class Magnoliopsida; order Fabales; family Fabaceae; genus Lotus; species Lotus japonicus. The sequence goes on from NC_080044.1 coordinate 13,948,366, forward strand.
TGGACTTGTGTCGAGAATGGCTTTAGCTTTATTTTTGTTGATCTCGATGCCCTTTTTGTGCACCACAAAACCCAAAAAATCACCTGTAATAACACCAAAAGCACATTTAAGGGGATTCATCTTCAAGCCATATTTTCTCATCCTCTCAAAGGATTTCCTTAGATGCAATAAATGGTCATCCCTTGATGGGGATTTCACCACAATATCATCAATGTAAACCTGCATGAAAGTTTCGATAAAATCATGAAAAATGGTATTCATTACCTTTTGGTAGGTCGCGCCAGCGTTTTTCAACCCAAATGGCATGACCACCCACTCGTATGTCCCCAAGGCACCAGGACATCGAAAAGCTATTTTCGACACATCCTCTTCTGCTATGAAGATTTGGTTGTAGCCTGAGTAACCATCCAACAAGCTTAAGTATTCGTGACCAGCAGCTGAATCCACCATCATCTCAGCAATAGGCATGTGATACTCGTCTTTTGGAGTGGCAGCGTTAAGATCTCGAAAGTCAATACAAACTCTCATTTTCCCGTTCTTCTTGATCACTGGAACCACGTTGGCTAACCAGTCCACATATCGAGCCGTCCTGATAAATTTACACTTGAGGAGTCTTTCGATTTCTTCCTTGATTTTCACCAACACATCTGGATGGAACCTCCTGGGTAATTGCTTGACTGGTTTCTTGTCTTCTTTGATGGGTAACTTCAATTCCACCAATTCTCGACTAAGGCCAGACATTTCATCGTAGTCCCAAGCGAAACAGTTTTTGAATTCTTTGAGTAATTTCACCATCCTATCTTTTAATTCTGGGTCAATAAGAGCACTGATGTACGTTGGCCTCTTTTCTAAGCCATCACCCAGGTCCACTTCTTCTAAAGGGTCTTGCGCTTCCATTCTCTTGGAAACATCGACCACTGGCTTCTCGAAGCCTAATGGGCCGTCATCGTAGATGCAATCTAGCCTCAAATTGCAAAGGTCCTCGAATTCGCATTCATCGGCACTCTGCTCGTTTTCTTCTATGCACGTGTTATCCTTATTTGTTCTTGCCTCCTCTCGAGATGTAATTTCGACAGGCAGAATTGAGGCATTGACTTCGTCAGTAGCCATTTCTTTGGCTATTCTTGCGGCCTCTAGGGCCGTCCTTATTCTGTTTTCGGCTGCGTAAGCCGAGATTCGAGCCAGGCTCGAATTAATCATCTCTAACATCATTTTGCCACTCAGTAGTGGCATCCTTTTCTTCATCACTGTGCCATCCACTCATGGCATCAGGTTTGTATGCTTCATTAAGGTTTAATCCCCTGATGGGATCCAACGTCACCGAGTACTCTGAGTAAGGGTTGAAATATTGACTAGCCACTGTGTCTAGAGGAGCGATTGTGGCTAAACTTTTCTCGAAATTCTTTTTGCCAACGTAACTTGTCTCCGCTAAGTAGTAGCTCTGATCTGCTTGCACATTCTCGACAACCCCATCTGATTTCCAAATGGAGATACGTTGGTGCAGGGTTGAGGGCACTGCCCCCACGCCGTGGATCCATTCTCTCCCCAATAGCAGGTTGTAGTTGGCTTTTGAGGGTACCACGATGAATAACGTGGAACGGGCCACCGTTCCTACGGTTATGTTCAACATAATTGCTCCTAAAGAAGAGCCTGTCTTCCCTTCATAATCGGAAAGGACCATGTCGTGAGGGATTAGGTCTGCCTCAGTTTTGCCTAACTTCTTGAGCATAAACTTAGGCATTAAATTAATTGTGGCCCCTCCGTCGACAAGAACTTTATTAACCCCTTTTTCGTCGACCTTGGCCCAGACGAATAACGGCTTCAAGTGGCTTTTCATCTGCTCCGTTGGCCTCTGGAAAATAGCCCTTTCGTCTTCGACGGATCCTTTTTGCATTACGTAGTAGCACAAGGGGTTGTCATCTGGCTCTTCTTCATCGTAGTAGTCTTCTTCACTTTCGGTGACCTCTGAGATTATGTCGAATTCAGCGGGTAAGATAGACACTATGCAGATGATGTTAAGATCTTCCCCATCACTGTCGTCGAAATCCTCGAGCATGTCTTCATCCTCATCTTTGACAACCTCATTCCCTTTCTCCTTGGCTGGATTTGGTGGCACGGTTGTTCCTTGTTTGATGGCGTGATCCAGTTGATTAATAATCGACGCCACACTGGGTTCATTACGAGGGTTGTCTTCTGGCTTTATGTCCCATAATGAACAGAACTTGCCACCCCTTTCCCTTTCCGCTTTCCTTTTCCTCAGGAAACGTCTGAACTGAGTTCTGGTCATTTGTTCAGGAGCATAATAATTCCCAGAGCCATAGGAATAGTTCCGCGACACGCGGGAATTGTTGATGTAAGAAGACCCCTGGCCTAAGTCGATTTTCTGCCACTTGGGGTATGGTTTTGGCCTTGGAGGTGCTGGCTTGAACCATTGATTTTTTGGTAACCAGCATCAGGGACATAAGTCTTGTCCTTGCCTCTTAACTTTTGGCCTTTATGGCCATCGAGTTCTTGATCTCTCTCAACCCACTCCTCGTGGGGATACTTCAGTCTCCTGGATACAGGAGCTTTCTTTTGGTAATGCCTTTTCATTTCTGAATCTTGGTAGGCCTTGGCTGCAAATTTGTCGAAAACGGCGCTGCATCTAGGGCACAACATGACTTCTTTCTCGCCATCTTTGCTCCGGGATAGAAACTCGACAAGAGTTTCTCCAGCCTTGGGGTAAACCTCTTCAAAGCTCACCTCTTTCGCGACCTCTGGCTCTTCGACAGCTACGTTTTTTCTTTTGCTCTCTCCAAGCGTCAAGCCCCAGAATTAGCTTTTCGGAAATGTCGACCATGCCAATGTAGAAAGGCTCTACATAGTTGGCCTCAGCTATCTGCAGTGGATCAGAGTCGATCTTCATTTGACTCTTGGCTTTTTCGTCATACTTGAGTCTCCCTGAGTCCAATGCCCCTTGCACAAGGTCCCTGAAACGAACACACTGTGAGGTCCAATGGCCAAAAAAGTTGTGATATTTGCAATATTTCTTTCCTTTTT